>NW_009910820.1:0-47851 GCF_000696875.1 Nestor notabilis
AACACAACTGACCACACAACCTCCGGACCGCCCGTTAAGGCCTGTGCAAGATGGTCTTGCCCCGAGCGCAGGTTAAACGGAAAGCAGCGAGAAGTTCTGTCTTTCCAGCGCGGCTCTGCCGAACGCCAAAGCACGTAAGGATCAGTCCTTGTAAGGATTTCCCCTGAAACCCAGCACCTCTTGGGGCCTTCGAGGAGTGCGGCCTGGGGACACCAGCAGGAGGAACCATTCGTACCTCCTCCCCGCAGCTTTGCTCTGTAGGCGTCATCTTTCTGCTGCAGCTACATGGATAGGGCTGGATCGCTGATCCAACGGGAAAAGACCCTTGTTTGTTCGGTTGACTCTCAAACTGGTAATTTTCCAACTCGGGACACAGTGCAGCTGATGCATAAGGAAGTTTTGATCTGTTACTCAACCACTGAAATTAGGCACCTAATTGGGATCTCGTTTTAGACCCGCCTGTCCAGAATGTAATTTTAAGTGCTAGATGGTAACTGGAAAGGCACAGAAAGTTACCAGGCAGTTAGAGGCTGAAGCAAATACCAGTAGCTCTCCTGTTGCAACATTTTACACGCTTTTTGAACTGTCAGCATTAGCAGTTTTGATGTCACTAACACCCAACTGAAAGCAAAACACATAATCCAGCTATGGAATATAAGTAAAGCACTAGTCTCGAAACACACGAGGCACCCCGTGTCTGGCTGCCTGGATGTCAGGGACACTGGAGACCCTCACTGATGGGGTCAGCCTAAGAGAATACACAATACACGATCCCTGCCAACGGGCAGGTGGCTGCTGCGCTACTGGTATTGTCTTTTCCCACCTACCTTCAACAACACCACAGCAGTTCTGCAGGTGACATAGATTGGACAGAACAGGCTGAACAACAACAAAAATACATCAAAATTACAAGCGTTCAGCTGGCTGATTTCAGAGACTCCCAAGTGCTGAAGCTCAACAAAAGGCATTGCAGCCACCAGGAACTGTACAAGAGCCCTGTGGCACAGGAAATTTCACAGCATGATGGAAGCTACAGAGTTAGAAGTACAAGACAGCCTTCAAGCAAGGCTTTCTCTTGGCATATGTGGACAGTCTACACCCTCAGCCATTCTCAACACGATCAAACATGAGACATGGAAAACCAATCCTGTCACTCAGCCAAGGTGTAAAGGGTGAAAGAAGGGCAGCTATCTCACTCTGCCCTTTGGGTCATGGTCTGAGTATGGACTCAAGAGCAGCGGTACAGCCCAGCAAGCACTGCTAGCAGAGTTAACTACTGCAAGCGCAGTGTGCATGCCCAGCGGGGAGCACACCCATGTTTAAAGCTGTGTTAGAATATGTAACCTGAAAAGCAGCTCAGATTTACTTAGTGGAACATGGGCTAAAGTGGCCAGTCTACCACATGCCAGCAACACCGTCCTTTGTAACCACTGGGACGCAAGAAACACGAACCTGGGAGTACCATTTACAGGCACCCTTCATAGAAGAGAGGCAATGTGAAACATCCAGAACAGATTTCTGATTAGTCATTAAACTGCATGAGCAGTAAATCAGAAATAATCTGTTTTAAGAAAAAGAAAAATCCTGTTTATACAAAAACCCACAGTTTGGGAGTGGGGAGGTGACTAACGATCCCTGTTTTAAACAGGTAAACACATCCTCTCACAGAACATGAATCAACAATTGTCACACCGAAGCAAAAGTGCTATCACTAGAACTGAGAGATGATCAAGAATTAGTAGCAAGTGGAGAACTGAATTTGCTTGTGCTTGCACACACATAGTTCCCTGTTAAATCAATACCAGTTATGCCTACTGAGACTGAAAGGCAGAAACAAACTATTATGACTGTGATTCTGCTGAATTTAAACATGTAAATATCCTGAGAAGCCCTACTGAAATTATTAAAATTACTCCCGTCATTCTCAGATCACTGGTAATTATTAACACAGTCAATGTTTCCAAAGCTTATCATCATTTGTTATTTACCAGTCTCATCAGTAATCTATCTTTTTGCAGATGTAACAGTATTTTGGTCAACTGAACTACAGCCAGATGTGATGCAAGATGTAAGCGAACAACACTTTCTATAAGTTTTATTCCAGTTCTGCTTCCACTGAATCTGAACTCAAGGCAGTCAATATCAGAAGTTAGCAAGTTATCTTCAGGAGCTCGCTTTTACATTTTCTAACTATCTGAATGAACATGAATCAAAACTCATCTTTGTTTTCAACTGGCGCTGCCTTAGCGGTGTCAATGGGCCAGGCTGTTCCTTTCTGCTGAAAAAGATGAATTTGAATTAATTGCCGAGAGGAAAATGAGGCAAATGTACCTGCTCTAGCTTATCTTTGTATGCCTATTACACCATACCAAAGATCATTTGCTAAACTGAATCTGCAGCTTGATGTCACTTCAATGAACACACTACAGTTGCTTAATTAAACTGTTAGAAACAAAATCAGGGATTCACAAACTATGGCATTTTATTTCAGAGGCCTTTGCTTACATTTGTACAATATATTACATAATTCTCCATTTTCTGCAGAACCTAATATATATTTTATAGCTTTTTTCTATAAGCTTTTCCTTCAGTGTTTGTCAACAAATTTTTACAGTCCTGTACAATTCTGAATACTTTGAAACCATTTTCAATAAAATCAGTTAACCTTAAGCACACACTACGAAGACTGAAAATGCTTTTCTTAGAAAAGTCAAATGTAAAGGATTCTGACACTCTAGCATCTACAAACAAAATGCTTTGAATTCTTACATGTTGTATTGCCAGAAAACAAAGAAAAACATGCCAGCCCCAATTTCCCCAGGCAAAAGAAGTACACAGAACTACAATTAAAACAGTAAAACAATCTGTACAATAAAGTACTGTGTATTAACAGTGCCAGGTATTAAATAGCTTGAATGAACACTTCCGCAATATACAAATGTCTTACAAAGGTATATAATTAACAGGAGAGAGCTTGGGATCCATACAACATAAAATCAATACAAGTGAAAACAGTTTGAAGTTGGTTTTGGAATTTGTACAAGGCATTTAAAAAATTAAATGTCTACCACTCAGCTAGCTATTTATTTTTAAAAACAACTACCCTTTTGTGGCAGTGTTCATATCAGCAACCACAAATTATAACCTCACACCTTACTCTGTCTTGAGGTCCTCTCCTTGAAGCTCGTAATAAAATAAGCATTACAAATGAAATATTTGTTGCTTTAAGGGAAAAGAAACATTTACAAGAAAACACAAAAATATAACTGTTATAATCCATTATGAATAAATATACACTTTAAACTGGCTAAATACAATCTTTATACATTAAGATTTAATACAGTTTGTTAGCCATTTTCTTTCTTTTTCATAATGTATTTTATCAAAATTAAAAAAAAAAATACTGTTTTATAGAAAAATGGCAAAGTACAGTAGTTTCATTCCAATTAGTGGGTTCTTAAAACCCAGAGTAACCTATTTAAGCCTAATTCAAACCTGTAAACATTAGTCTTTTTGTTTGTTTTTTAAAGGAATCCTCATATTTGGTTATCAGGACCGATGTGAAACATCCCACTAACTGCAGGTTTTCAATTGAATACATGTGCTTGACGTATACAATTTAAGCCACTGTAAAGTGACTTAGCAGTTAAAAAACAATTAGCTTGTACAAATGAAAATAGGTTCAATATTTGTCATAAATAAATGGAAAAATATCAAATGTTCCAGCTTTAACAAAATACCAGGGAATACAGTAAGCCTACCACATTTATTTAGTTCAACCCAACAACTATATGCTTATTGTACTGTCTCTACAGGCAGTGAACAGCCTCCATTTGCCACAGTGGAAGGCCTTCGAGTCACTAGACTTACAATTCCCAGACAAGTTGGAAACAATTATTGCTTGAGGAAAAGCAGTTTGTTGTACTTTTTCTTCATAAAAGTGCACTTAAGTGCAAAGTTAGCTTGTCGAGAAACAACTTTAAATACAAAATAGTGCTTGTCTGAATTTTGTGCCATTGTGCAGTATAAAATAAAAAAAGAAGAAAAAAAAGAAAAAAGAAAACAAAAATAAAAGAGTGGCCCTCAGCAGCCATTAAGTGCAAAGTGCTTTGGCAAGTCCTGCTGTCACCTGCACTCAACTGACATTCCATTCTGTGATGAACTTGACATAGATGGTTCTGCTAAAGTTAACATAACTGCAGCTGTAATGGAACTGGAGGAAGGTGATGAGGAGGAAGATGATGTAGTAGCAGCACCTGCACAGGAAGAGGAAAACAACAGGTTACAAAAATTTACAAATTAAGCAATAAAAATGTTTTCCCATTCAGCAACAAGCACTGGTCTATACTGACTTCAGCAACTAATGCCTTGTCATTAAAAAGAAAAAAGCCTCCATTCCCTCAGTTCTGCAGCAAATGCTCCAAGACGCAGCTTCAGCCACGTGCAAAGCAGCATGTTACTGCCCCTTGCAGCCCTGGCCACCCAGATCAAGGTCCCAGCCAGAGACACCAGAGCACATTCCTGACACGCAAGCGTAGCCAACTGCTCCCTTTCTTTCCTGCTGGAACCAGCGCAGGTTGTCCCAGTACTGAATCTGCACATGCACCCTGCTCCAGCCACTGCAAAAAACAGTTGCAGCCACAAGAAAAAAAAAAAAATATCTTACTACATGCATTATTTCAATCTGTCTTCTATACACTCAGTGAACTCTTAAATGTGCACATAAATAAGACATGGAAGAAACGATCCTCTTAATGTTGGTAAAAGCAGGCACACCAGAACATTGCCTACAGCAACATGTGGAGCAGCTTCAGGGAAATGAGATATTTAATTTATGGTCTTCCTTAAACTCATAATATAAATCACTTGTCGTAACAGGAGAGCACTAAACAGACATGCCAGCAATACTACAGTAAATTCTTGTGTAACTTGAAGAAAAGTTTTATGTTATTAAAAAACCTTAGATACTTTGTTCACTGCTTAGGGAAGCTTATCTTTCTGTATTATTTTTTTTCCCCTGTATAAAGTAGTTCTGCCTAAACAGAACTGAACAGATTGGATGCCTTTTTAGTGTTTTTCCCCTTGTGTAGTCACAGGATGTCTGAACTGTACCTTCTAAAGGTTGTAAAATAACCATATACAGTGTTTTCAAAAAAACCAAACAAAACCATACTCCTAATGGCACACATCTTCCAAAATACTATCCAATTCTCATTAACACCTTAATAACATGACATTCAAATTAGCCCACTAAAGGTAGAATTTAGTTCCCAGCACTTACTTTCCCGCTCTTTTTTCTTTAAGCGCTTTCTTCTTCGGTCAATGGAAGCCACCTCAGATTTCAAGGACAGGTAATGTTTCCTGATTTCCTGCAGTTTTTCTTGGAGAACTGTTATGCGCTCAGCGCTGCTCATATTTTCCAAGTCAGCTGCAAGTTAAACAATCTTTGTTAAGTACCGTATTGCATCATTTCCAAAAGCTCCTGAATTTCACTACTCAAATCTTAGTGATGTGCAATGTGCTTTGAGGTAGCAGACAGCAAAGCCAAAAACCACTGCAACAGCAGCTGCTATTTATGATCATAAACTCTGTTCATTTTTTATTATTTTTAAAAGATACCATGACAGGAACACTTCTTTTTTTTTTTTAAGGGAGTGGGAGAGGAAGAAAATGCATGCGTTCCCCTCTCCATAAGAAGGGGAAAATAGGACAACTGGTGAAAACAGAGGGTCTAAAACTAGCTTTGAGCCTGTTGTTTCAAGTACTCGCTAGAGCTCGGTTTGGCCAGGAAGGTCAGTCTTGCCCAACTTATCTTGGTTATTACAAGACAAGCAGGTTACAGCAGGAACCTGAATAACTGTGGTGTGGTTCTAACAGAGTCCATGCATACAGGCCACAGGGGGCCGCCTCGCTGGCCTCCCACATGGGGATGTCAATGGATACAGCCAGCGCAGGAGCTACCCCTCTAGCTATTTCCAGCTGGGAGGTCTCTGCAGCATGGCACACAGCTTGTGGGGCACAGGCAGGAGGAACTATTTCAATTCAGTCCCTTTCAGCCACAGGTAAGCCACACTGCAGACACTCCATTCAAAGACATTTAAGAATAATTTAATCTACTGTGAGCACAGAAGGCAAAATGGAGAGGAAAAATGTTACAAATCAATCATGTAAGTGTCTGAACAATAACTAAAGAGTGAGGAGTAAAACCAGCAACAAAATCTCAATGCAAGAAGAGTGTACAGTTGAGAATACTCATGCCAGAATGACATGTCTGCACAAGATGGCAAGAACAGCCAGTCAGTGCAGGAGCTGTCTCTAAGAACTGAAGACTGCAATACAGGCGGTTTCCTGCACTGCAAAGGCAAAAAACCAAAAAAAAATTTAAACCAGTATTTATCAAAAAATTAAGCAAACTGAGGATAGAATAAATTTAGGGGGTAAAAACCCTGACCAAAATACACAAAATTCAGTAATTCAAAAAGCTGCCTTACACTGTACCACAAGACCACACTAAGAGCGTTTTGAAGAAAATACTTACACATTTGAAAACTCCACTTGTAAACTTTGGGCAAACGATTATTCTGTTCTTTGAGATCAGACTCCTTCTCTCCATTTTTCCCGCATTTTCCTGGAGATTGTGTTCTTGTGAGTGATTTGGTTTGGTGAGATTTCATGCCAGTAGAAACTGATTTTGCTGACTGAGACTTGGACACACTTTCACCAGCAGACAGTTCTTCACTGTCACTGCTGTTTGCTGTAGAAACAAGATATATTGTTACAAACAAAGCAACCTTCCTACCCAAAGCAAAGTTTATCAGAAGCTACCCTTGTGTTTATTTTTACATAACAGGAGTTTATTTGACCAAAATCCTTTTACTCTAAAATGCTATAATCCATCCTGATATAGAAGCTTGGCACACAGTTGTTTGTATCACTAATGCCTAAACACAAGACCACGAAACAGGTATATAATGAGGCCCCTCCAATTCTGGCATGCTATGAAAGGGAAACCTTGCACTGAAAACTATCCAGTTAGTTGCTGTGCAGGTAGACTTGTAGCTACTATGTGGACCTATGGGAACCAAAATCCTACAGAGCTAGAGGGTGGACAGAAGTACCAGGCTGTGGTTCCACAGTCCATCCTGAATACTGACAAGTATATTGCTGAAACTGTGTATGCAAGAATGTAAAGGAATGGGGCAGGGCCACATCTCTTTTAAGGAGGCTCTTGAATACAATCCAACTGCTCAAGGTCCGTATAGGGAAGGGGCATTCTACTCTGAAAGGTTCAAGACAGCATCACACTTCTTGCTTTAGAATCATATCCATAAATTAATTGCCTACATTAGAAAATAAGGCAAGGAGGCAGTCCAATGTGTCAGTACAGCTGCAAAAGTTATCACTATATTTCTGCTTATGGGACTATACATTTTCTAGAAGAGTTAGCAAGACTGGTTTTGTTCTATCTCCTTTTTTTTTTAATATTAATTTATAATACAGCATTTGATATATACAAGCCTCTGGTTTAGCTTTGAAATGCTTGCATCCTGACAAAGACATAGGTTGAGAAAAAGGGATAAATTCACAAAATCAAAGGGAACAATGGCAAAGCTAAAAATGGTATTATTTGTTCTGCAAATTCAGTTTGTTTTGTTACTTTAATTCCTGGGGTGAGGAAAGGAATAAGGATTATTGAAGGAAGAGATTAGTGAAATGGAATTAAAAAGGACAAGAGAATGTGAAGAGAAGATCAATGAACATGAAGGACAGTTGAGTGAAAGCAAATACCAGACCAGAAAGTACAGACTTTTAGTAAAAGCTGTTAAAAGAAAGAAAAGGGGGCAGGGGGGAGGAAGAGAGAAGAAAAAAGATATGGCATATGCTTTTTATCCTTGCTTTCACTGCATTTTTTTTTTTACAGCTATCCTCTCAGCTTCACTATCTAGCTGACTCTTTCCTGGTATTTTTTATTAGCAGTGAGATGAGGCAGTAATTGATCTTGCTGTCTCCTGGACATGTGTGCACATGCCTATAACATACCTCTGCTTTCATTAAGATTCCCTTCCCCAGTACTGTGGTTTCTATTCCAATTAGTTTCTACAACAACAAAAAAGCTGCAAAAGCTGCATTATTTACTGAAGATGTTACAGTTGATACAGAAAGAAAATAGAGGTTGTCTCTTCTGGAATTGTTCTCATATTTGCTACTGGGAGACATTAACTTCTAAAAATAGAAAAATATGAAGTATAATCTCATCCAGGTCCCAGTCTCTCCTCTAAAACATGCAGCTATCATGCCACAGAGATCCCTGTCCCAATTCTACCAAGTGTGAAATACTCTTCTTTGTCCTCCCAGATTACACAATACCAAGGACCTCTTAGACCCAGAAATAACACAAGATATTTAAAAGTGCTCTGGCATTCAGCAAGAGTAGTTTCTTCTTTTAAGCAGTATTATGAATTCCCTAATGAGAACATTTTGTCCTAATGCAATTTTTATTTCCAGACTTCATCTCCTACAGTCATTCAAACAAATGACACAGTACTTTGATACATTTCATTTCACACTGAGCTGCTGTACTTACTAGTTTTACTCTTCTTTTTGTTGTTCACAGAAGTTTTGTGGCTTCTTTTCTGCTTTTTTGAGGAGCTGCCTCCCCCCTGAGCATCTTTAAGTCTTTTTTGGCCTGTACAGACTAGAATAAAAAAAAAATAAAAATTATTAAATACTTGCACTTATGTGTTGGTTTTGGGTTTGTTTTTTTTCTCTCCCCTCAGTCTCAAAAAAACCCCACTTTAGAGCTTAAGTTTGTAGACAACAATGTGGATGTTACTGCCTATCCTTAATACAGCTCAGCTTTCTACTTATACTGAAAAGAGGAGGTGGAAGAGGATGGAAGGCAGTCAACGTTTGCTGGTTAGAGTGCACACTTAACATGATGGCAAGTAACTTCCCTCTATGCACCACCAGAATTTGTCTTGAACCACACATTTTTTTTTAATACTGTAAATTATGTAAGAATAGATTTATTTGAAAAACTTATCAAGAACTACTGATACTGAAAAAAGTTCAAAAAAGCCTGTGGCACTTGGAAGCTGTGAGAAAACCCTGAAAAGATCACTTGTGACCAGTAATTACATTAACTGAAAGTATTAAAAAAAAAAATCATTGATAATGTTCAAAAAATGAGGCAACAGAAAAACAAATGAAAAGTCTACTGGTATCTGTGACTACACGGGGAGAGAGTAGGAAAGAAAACAATTCTAGTACACCTGTTAAAAGAGCAATTTTTCAGAGTTGTTCAAACGTTGTTCCACAACCACCTGACTTAGAGATTAAAAATTACTCCTGTAACAAAACCATTCAAATTAAGAAACCGAATTTTCTAAACCAGGCAGCATGCTGACAGAATCAGAGAGGAAGTTAAAGTCTAACGCATGTAAAAGTAATATTGTGCAATAGTGTAAAACTTTCTTCATGTGGCAGTAACTACTGTTTACATAAAGCAGCAAACCAGTTCTAAACCTACACATCTATAATTAACAAAGCAATACAGGCATATTTACTGAGGGCTACATATTCACCTCTTCTAAACTCTTTCCTTTGTTTAAGGAAGCGCTTTGTCACATTCTTTCAAAAGAACAATTCAAACAGAATGATGAGGGTAACACGCCTTAAGGGCATTTTGAGAAAATTTAGTTAATTATTAACTGAAATCTGTTGAGACAAACCAGTTCTGTCATCTCAGCATTATATTCAGACATGTACTTGTTTTCCTTTGTATTAACAATTTTTTAGGCACTTTAACACTGTGAAAGTAGCTCTGCTTTTGATGAACTGTAAAAGAGTCAGTTCACAAAAAAGCTTTTAGATCCAGCCTTGCAAACACTTAAAAAGCAGGCAGGAGTACACCGACATCACAGGCACATGTGCTGGCAGTGTTTTTTATCCCTGTTCTTCAGTGGTCTCAGGATAGGAACTTCAATCTGCAAAATCACATCTGAAAGTGAAACATAGCTAATAAGGTCAATGCTTGCTATCAGCTTGATTTGTATTTTTTTAAAACATTAATTTCATAGGATGCAAGTTTGAAATGGTTGCCTAAGCATGCAACAACTGGCTTTCTCCTCCCAAATAAACAGCTTAAAAATTTTATGCAAGACACAATCTTCTATTTGTAAGCAAAGTACTCAAAATAATGTATCCATCTTGCTACAATAAATATTCCTTATACAATATATTACAGTTTGCTCTGCACTTCTCTTGCCAGGTCCGGTATAAACTTTATTCTTATCCTCATTGAAACCATCAAAATTCCTAACGAAAGGCCAAGAAACTTCCTGGCAGATTATATTTTATTCACAAAATGATTATGCCATTTCCACACATTTAAAGCAGACAGCAGGCTACTACTTTCTCCAACAACTAACTTTCCAGCAGTATAACCGTAACAGAATGAAAATACACCAACAATACTAAAAAGAGAGCTGGTTAGGTTGAAGACAGCTCTGTTTACTCTTTCCTTTACCTTTTTCAGTATGCTCTGGTTCTGGTTGATTACTACTACTGGAACTGACGCTGGCATCAAAGCCTGTTGGAGAAATATTTCCCTCAGACTGGAGGTCTTGCAGCTCCCCTGCAACACTATCCACCTCTATTGTGCTATCTGTTTCACTTTTAATGCTTCGTATCTCTTCTTGATTTGGTGGCAGCGTCTCAGAGACAGTGACACTGGACTGATGTCTACTGGACTCTGTTACAGTTACAGATGAAGGTGATTCAGGAGTTGTAGGAGGAGTATTTAGCACTGAATTACTGCCACTGCTTGGAAATTCAACTTTCTTTTCACCCACTTCAGCCGGTTTCTCCTCAGCGGGTTTAACATCCACACTAGTTGGCAAAGACTTTTCAAGTTCAGAGCTAGGCAAAGAAATGTCTTCTTCTGCAAGAGTCTGAAGCTGTTCCTCTGCTGCAGCATCCTCAGGAGCAGCATGTGGAGGGGAGGCAGCAGCTTCAGTGTCAGAGTCCGAGAACAGTTCCTTCAGTGTTTTCTTCGGCCATTGTCCCTGAATACTTGACCAGACATCTTTTCGATCCTTTGCTCTGGTGTTCTGAAGTCTTTCATCAGAGTTATTTAAAAGCTTTATTCTTTTCTCTCCCACTTCAGAAAATCCTGAGTAGAAAGTACTTGTCCGTAAAGACTTTCTTTTCTCCTCTAGTCCATTGTACTTTTTAGTTGGAGTGATTTTCAGTTTAGATTTGTCTTCCTCATCTTCATCTGAAGAGCTGTTACTGCTGTTTTCTAAGCTAAGGGAGTCTTTGTTTTTGGACTTCTCTTCCTTTCTATTAGGTGACACAGTCTTTAAAGACTCCTCTGCAACACAGTATCTTCGTTTACCACGTTTTACCTGTGGTTTTGCTGTTTTATCCACTACTTCCTTTTTTACATCCTTTCTCTTCTTCGTGGCTTCGTCTTCTCCATCAGAATCAGTATCTTCAGATAACTCTTCCGTCTCTTTTCGCAATCTTTCAGGAGACTTGGATCCTGATTTGGGCACTACTGCATCTGTCAGGGCTTTAGTTTCTTCTGGGAGGGATGAACTGCTCTGTTCTTCTTTTAGACAGAGTTCGTTTTTATCTTGGTTTACAGCTTCATGTTGAGATTCCTCTTTGCCATCAGCACGTACATTCGGGGCACTTTGGTCATCTTCCTGCTCACTATCATCAGAACTTTCAGAAGCTAATTAAAAATAAATCCAAAAAAACAAAACAAAACAAGAAAAGTTTGTCTTGATTCTGGTTACAAAGAATTCTTAAAAAAAGAAAACCCACTAAAGAAAACTGTACAGATATGCACACATGCTACAGAGATCTCCAGTAGTATGTATTTTAAATGGTACCTCCTGAAGACTTCAAAGATTTATTTCCTGCTCTATTAGAACATCTAATGGATAGATTAGGAACTATGAAAATTCTGTATTATACAGCACATCTCCAGGAATTTCGGAAGAGGTACAGAAAGCACAGAGTGCATGAATCCATAACATAGGAAATTCTGCATAATTAGCCAAAACAGAAATTGGAAGATGTGCTTAATGTAAAAACTCTAAATAGTTCTTTTGGGTTACAAGTACTACCATTATCTGCCTTTTTTTTCTATAGCCCGGAGCACAGACAGTATTTCCCCTGGAGAATCCACAGTCTAAAAGGACAGAACAACAAAGACACTGGATAATCTCTAACAAACCAACCTGATGACCAGCCTGGAAAAAGGAAAGGAAAGCAATAATGAAAGGCACTTGGAGAAATATACGAACAACAAGAGTGTAGGATAACAGTAAGAGAATTCAGGATCAGGAATAAAGAAACTGAGAAAAAGACAAAAATATTATGGAGAAGGAATCAACAACAAGCCCATTCGATGGGAAGATATATGTATACAAGGAGGAACAGTAAGAATAGGCTCAAATATATAGGTAACTTCTTGATTTGTCACTCATCCATTTTTGTTGGCATAGCTAGTTTAACTCTTCTCTCCATCTCCTCATTCTCAATCCCTCACTGAAACTTACCATCTCTTTAAAGATGATAATGTAACCAATGACAGAGAAGTGAAGCAGTTTTGTCAACGAAATTCACCAAAATGATCAAAGTTGTATCAACTTTCTAAAAAAAGGTTTACTGAAATACGATTAACTCAGAGAAGAGCACACTTCTCTAAGATGTGTACAGGACAAAATATCTTGAGAAATGTCGCTTCAGCTGATTTTCTTGGTTCATTTGTTTGTTTTAAGACAGGAAGGATCTTAAATTCTACTCTAAGACTCACTCTGAAAGCAAGTTTTACACAATCCTTTCAGCATTGTTTGGTTTTCCCTAATTAGAGTTCATGGTAGCCATTTTGGCCTAAAGTTCCAAGAACGCTATTACTTAAAATTAATTTCTGACACTTGTCTTTCTCATAACTTAAGAGGAGCAAAACTACGCTAGAGTATTATTATAAGAGGTATCAAATTTGCCATTTGAAATAAGAGCCAAGAACACCATATTAAAAAAAAAAATCAACCAAAAATCAGATCCACCAAGTGTTCCTCTCAACCTATTTACTTTGCTGTGCCCTTCAAAGGAAAGTTGAATACAACAGCATTAATCATTCCTGTTTAGGAAAACAAAATGAAACAAAAAAAGCAACTGTAAAAAGTTTTGAGCAAGCAGCTCTAAAATGGGAGGAAAAAGAAACAGTAAAATATAAGAGCCTTTCATACTTAAAAACCCACAAATAACAGAAAAAGAAGGTTAATCCCCAGCATGAATATATGTGGACTTAAATGATGAAAGAACTGCATACAATTAAAAGCATTTCTGGGAATTAATTACATAATATGGAAAACATATAGATTTCAAAAATACTAGAGGGTGTATGTCAAAATGTACTTTTGTAATCAGAAGTTAATTACAGATTAATTATAGCACTAATAATAGCGTCATTATCATCACCACTAATTGCTTTTTTGTTTCTCATTTCCTAAGGAAATGAAGCTTAATAGAGTATGTTAACTGTTATTCTACCTACAAATTTGGAACCCAGTGGCCAATGTCATCCAAGTGCGAGTTAAGTCTGAAAGATTATTAAATTCATACAACTTTCACAAAAATTGGTGGCTACCCCACACCATCTATACCATATATATGTATGATTTCTTTTTCTGGAGACACGCACTAAACTAAGGATGAAGAGAAGAACTAATTGTTATAATGCTGCTGTAAATGTGTAGGAAGGTAAAAACAACGTTAGGAACAACAGATGTGCTGACAGGAAACTTAGCTTTACTAATTCTATCTTTTCAAGGAAAAAAAGTCCACCACGGGTCCTAAAAGTTAATAACAAATTAAAAATCTAGAAATAGCACAGTAAGCAAAAATGTTCTGCTACATATCAAACAAGGGAAGAAAAAAAAAAAAAGGATGGCAAAACAAAGGATGTAATTCTTAAGACTGTTAACATACACTTAATCCATAATACCTGTTTTCAAAAACTGCAAATACTGCTTTTGTTCAAGGGTTATTAATGAAGATGATCTAATTAGCCAGACATACTTAAGTGCACATTGCATCAGTTGTTCTACATTGCCACTTACTACTGTTTAAAGGCCATTTACAAAGTCAGGAGAAGCTTAAGTACAATACCTTGTAGCCCATTAATGATAGACGTAATTTCTATTGATTTAACTGGTGCTTGTTCAGTATTTTTGGCTTCGGTGCTGTCAAGTTTGGACCCAGTCTCTGGTGATGTGCTGGTGTGAAAGGGTGGTTTTGACAAACGTCGCAATTTACAGTTTTTAGGAGAATATTTCTCTTCCTTCTCTTTATCAGTTTTATTCTATGTGAAAGAAAAGATTAAAAATTCTTCCCATTTGAGCATACATCTTAACAAAGATTGCAACTAAGCAATGCTTACGGTTATCTTAAAAATTCAACCTGTAAAGGAAAGGTTTCCTCCTTAAAGAGCACAAATACCTTTCTGCGGCCCATGCCAAGACACTTATACCGAAGACACGAGCTTTGTCAACACTAAAACAAATGGGAAAGCAAACACAGCCACTGCTCTAGGACCAGTGACACCGCACGATGCCAGGCTCAGCAGTGTCAGGGCGGGGCTGTAACGTCCTGCTGCGCGGGGAGCTCTAGAACTAAACTCAGGTTCCAGAGGCACCAGGTGCTGGGGAGAGGAGGGGGGGAGTGCTGACATCTGTGACAGAAGTAAAGCTTCCTTGCATCCCACTGCCCAAGGATTATTTAACGACCTGTGCCTAAATATCAGTTTTAAAAGAATGAATTTTGAAAGAAATGCTGTAAGATTGTAAGAGTCACACAGACACAGACTATTCATAGGTATTCTCTCTAGAATCAGCAGAGGGAGCTTCCAAATCTCCCCCCCCAGTTGGTTCCCACCACTGATGATAATAAGATTGATCCTTCTCATTTGTTTTCTACAAATACCTACATAAATTTCATTTAAAAATACAGAAAGAAGAAAAAACTAAGCTTCCCTTCCCCACCCTGAAGTGAAAAAACCCAAAACCTTGATGAAGAAAATTCAGTTTTTAGAAGGTTAGGAAGTCTCTTTTACCATCTAGCATTTGCAGGCCAACCAAAAGCAGGGGTGGGGTGGGGTAGGAGGGAGGGAGAGCACTTAAGAAATTTTAAATCAAAGTTGGGGGAACAAGGGAGAAAAAGGGAGAGAAACTACCTTTATTTTCTTTCGATGCTTAATTTTTGGTACATTTTTATCAGCTGGTCTCACTATCTTGTCTGCCTTTATCCATTCATCATACCTATAAACAAACAAAAACAGACATGTTTATGGTTTTAAGCAGATAATCATGTCACTATAAGATAAATTAATGGAAGAAGGAAAATTATTAGCCATATAAAAACTGAAGTGGAATTTGAATAAAGTCATTTGTGTACTTTTCATTATGTGAAGTTTCAGTTAAGGTTCAATTCTTCACATATGCTGGGACATACAGAATGAAGGGGTTTTTACATCAATGGGTAAGATGGATATTTTTCTAGTTTGCACTGAACAGCAAGAAATCCATGTAAACAGGTAAAACAAACTACCAGAATGATAATTCTATATGGATCTCCAACAGGTATACTTTATATATACATATTGTAAAAGCCTTAACAATAAAATAGATTCTTACAACTACGTAAAATGGGACCATTTAACAAAAATAAACTCTTTCGAGCCCAAGTGTCTGTGAAGTGGTACTTGGAGTGACTAACACTTAGGAGTTACTAACGTTTGAGTCACTAACGTAACACTAACACTTTTCAATTTGTTTTCAGTTACTTCATTCAGAGGATTCCATTTTATATCAGAATGATACTAGACAAAAACATACTAAACAGCACCAAGACATTAACAACAGGTGTCTTATTATCTAAAACTGGACCTGTTAAATATAAATCCAAGACCAGAGAAGTGCATTGTTAGTAAGAATATACTGTATACTTGCATATACTTATAAAAATATACTGTAACTATAGCACTGGACTTGCCAATTTCATTGTCTATTTCTGAAAAACTTCCAGAATGAATTCCCGCCCCCAGTAAGCATAACCTGCTGTCCTACTTCAACTGTGAATTCAAGAACAGTCTAAGAAATAGGATAGTTAAAAATCAGTGCGCAATATCTTTTGCCTCAATGTACAGCCACACAAATCCTGATCCTCCCAGGTAAACAAGAAAAGAGATGGGAAGAAACAAACTTTAAAAAAAACCACACAACAACAAAAAAAACCCAAAACAACCACAAACCAAACCAAACCCAAACCCAACACAAAACCAAAGAACAAACAAAAGCACCAACAAACACAAAAAACAAACAAAGAAAACCACCCCACCCCCACCCCCCAAAAAAAAAATCCCAACCAAAACACCCAAACCTCCCACACCCAGAGGACTAGTACAAGATGGAGCCAAGCACAATGCACTCATGACCACACTGGCTTTCCAGCTGGGCTTACTTGACTGTGATTTTCATATATACAACTCCTAATACATTTCCAATTCAGCTTCTTTGCAATTAATGCCAATTGTATCTACAATATTGACATATATGTTCAAAAGGATTAGAGAAAAATATGCAAGTTTCCAACTTGCTTCCCTGTATAAAGTTAAGATCTATGCAAGGGATTACAGAAGCTAAATACTGTATTTTATTGACTTTCTCATAATACAGTGAAACATAAAGTAGCGTTAGTCTCTGAAAAAACAGCTTTCCGAAAGGGTTTCCTGGGCTTTTTCCCCTTCCATTGTGACAGAAAAATGAAGTCATAAAAACCAGCAGCAGACTATGCAGACTACAACATACCAAGATGACCTATACTGCTGCAGATACAGCTGTAATCATACTGTGTTACCAAGTGACATGTGGGTGAACAGGCTCAGATTACTCTCCAAAATTGAAATGCAACTTTGCAGAGTACTTTCCTGTATGGAAAAATCCTACATTCTGTGAGACTCTGGGAAACCCTATTTGAAGTAATCTTTCTTCAAGTCAAAGATGTGCTTTCCAGAAGGAATACCACTAAGATTGCCAAATGGACTTTGTAACCTGCATAAATGTAGGAGTATTTTATTAAGTCTAAACGCATGGAGGAGAACACCACTGGAACTGGACAAATACACAGTGAAAACCAATTATTCTGACAGTGTCCCTTCTACCTCAACCGTGTTGCTGTGCTGTAATACAGAATCTGTGTTAACTCATTCTATTCTAGTAAGAAAGCAATCTTCCCCCTATGCAAAGTTTATGCGTGCACATACTGTCCATGATTCAAGTGACAGCTGATAAACATGGGGCATACTGAAGAGAAGGAGAGAGGAAGTAAAGAATCTTAAGAGAATAGCTGTAGGTATCACAGGGTCTTAAATGCATCTGCAGTAGTCACAACTCCTCATCTCAAGGAGCACAAAAATTGAAAACCTGTGTGTGACAGCCAGAGTTCCTGGCTGGAGCATATCCTGCTTTACTCCTGCTTGGAACAGCAGTCTGACCCTGCAAGGAGGCTCAGCATCACAGAAATCTTGAATCTTCTCCGGGGAATCAGATGCCCACCCTTCACATATTTGCATGGCACAGCTTCTTTGACTACTTGCACATCAGATGCATATGGTTTGCCAAAACCTGTGACAAATAGACCCCCAGCTGAAACAGACCTTGCAAAAGGCATACATCCCAAGTCACAGCTGAAACTTGACTCTAAATTACATTCCTTCTCTACTGCAAGACAAGAGAAACACCCTGAAAGCTGTACAGTACACCAGATGCTAAGCTGCATCTAACAGTGTGCGTAACTCAGACTAGAGCCTTTCTTCACAGAACTTATTAAAATAGGAAGACTTACTTCATTGCTATTCTTGCTTTAGACAGCCTGTTCACAAAATAAAAGAAAATAAGAACTGTTTTGAATGCATTTCTTCAGTTCTCATTACGAGAAGTATGTGCTTCCACAAGACCTTGGTCATTTTATTGCAGTGCTGTCTTCTACACCTGCTTACATCAGCCCCCTAAAATGAGCAGCTGGGCATGGAGAGGAAGGAGGTAAGATGTGGAGGTGTTCCTAAAAGAGTATGCACAGACTTGTTTGAAAACCAAGAGGAGAGTTTTAATTAGAAATTATTATTTACTTATTTTTTTTAAGTAAGGTTTCATGTGAAAACCTGGAATGCTTTCAGAAGAAACATCCCATTTGTCTTACCAAAATAAAGACAAAGATGAGCCAGTAAGGAGAGAAGCTTTTCTGCATTACTGGTTAATATTAATACCTGCTAGAAATGTGGGTTTGAATGGGAAGGAAGGACGGAAGGAAGGACGGAAGGAAGGACGGAAGGAAGGACAAGACGAAGAATTAAATAGTAGCTATGTAGCAGAAAATGCAAGTGGCACTTTGCATAAGAGTTATGTATCGATTCCATTACATCCACATGTTCTGACTGCAGGCTAAAATAAACCACAACATAGTATCAGAGATTGCATGGTCAATCCTCCACAGAAGTACTAGAGGGGAAACAAGGAAGAAAGCGTACTTGTCAAGCCTCTAGATTTATACTACCAAAGGTACCAATTTCTCAGGAAGATAAGTGACCTCAAGGAACTAGCAAGCCTTGGAAAATTCACTGAAGAGTTCGAGTGTACTGTCTGTATCTGCTGACACGGACAAATGAAATGTTTTCTTTTGCTGTTATCAAAGAAACCAGGAGATGTACTCTTATAACCAAATACTGGAATATTAGATGAAGACTCTGATATTTTTTTTTCATTAATCCTCCCCTCCATGGTATACACTACTCTCAAGTACCTGAAAGTTGGCTACACGTTCCTTTAATTTCAGTGGTTTACTGTTAGGTACAAAATTTGTACATCGTTAATGCTTCAACAAACCAAGACAGAAATTAGCTCTTTTCTTTCTTTCCTTCAGAAAACTGAATGTAAATGTTGAAAATAATAAACCTTAGTTTTAAACACTTGAAACATTCAAGTATAATACGTCCTGTGATACTGTACCATATGACACACAGAGCTAAAACAACCAAAACTCTTTTTGAATATGCACCCTCTGTCTTTAATTACTGGGAACACACTGCAGAAAAAAAAATCACCTCGAACACTTACACAATGAGCTTTTCTTTGCATTGGCAGCTGAAAATTAAAATTATGACAGAAAGAACTGGCACTGTAAGCCCCAGGGTAGTTCTAGTTCCATGGAAAGCATACCTAACTCAGAACGTGAGTGGCCCATTAGAAGAAATACAGTTTCTCTCATAAGCTTTTTCTGGTTAACATGTGGCAATGTAAAGAGTTCTCTTTAACAGGGTAGAGGTGTTTACCACTCCCTTTCACTACAAGCCAGGCCCCCCTGAACAGTACAGTATCACCTGCCTCTCAGCAACTAACAACTAGATTCTCTAGCAGAAAGTAGTGCAGCTGTACAATGCCGTTAAGCTATATTCAATTTCTGTATTTTCTAGTTACTACATTTTTTTGGGTGGGGTGGGAGGGGAAGAGAGTTCCACAGTAGTTAGCATCACTGGTTACAAAGCATTTAAAGAAAACTAACAAAGATGAATACCAAGTCTACCAAATTCCATTCCAAGTACCCCAAAGTGTGTGCACAGGCACACACATACGCACACACTTATGCTGAATCCCAGAGCAATACTGAAATTACCTTGTGATAGAAATGTCAGCAGTTATTTAAGATTCCTGCTCAGACTTACAGGTTTAAAGAACAGGCAGTTAAATGACATCCTGACTGAAAGGGGAAACGGGAACATCGACTTTGAGGGGTAGGAGAATGACAGAATTAAAAAATATCCTGCCTGACTAGAAAACCCTAGTGCGGCACATCCCATGACCTAATGTCACAGTAATTGTCCCTGCTAAACACTAACATTAAGCTACAATGAATAAAGAAAGGAGAGAATTGCTACCTATCCAAGTAAGGCAATTATTTTCCTGGTTGTGACTGACTAAAAGCCAAATCAAGTTATAATATCATACAAGATTTGGCTTCACAATATTAAAATACCAAAGTGTTTAGATGCTGCCTAAAGCTCAGGCTTACCTACTCTTACTGTCAAATCAAAGGGTCTACATAATTATACTTGTATTAAAAAAAAAAAAAAAATCAGCCACATTTAGCAGAATCCACACACAGTCCCATAACTACATCTCAATCACTGGTATATTTTTCAGTGAAGAATCCTACTCTCTCAGCCACTTTCAGAGTGCTCTTTTGAAACACCCAGTAAGAATATAAATGCAAGTCCTGCTACCAGAAAGACCAAATGAGTCCCCTCAACTCTCAAGTAAGTGCAAGTTTACTAAAAACGCTGTTCTCATCAAATATATCCTAGTCACAGAAATGTCTCCGATATCAATCCATGTATTTGTTTAAAATGCAGAGTTTAAACCCCAGAATCTTGATTTCTCCTTTAGGAACCAGGATGCTGCAATCTCCAAGGTGAAGGCTCATTTTTGACTTCTGATTTCTTCAGATTTAAAGTGGTACTGTTCAAATAAACTCTGATCATCTCAGCTCATAGCATGCATAATAGCGTAATATTTACTCAAAAAGGAAAAGAACTTCTCTGTTTCCACAGGAATTCAAAACCAAGAGTTTAAAAGCAAGAAACCTCTTGGAATGATATACAGTGATCCTCAGCAAGTAGGATGCAAATTTCAGCAACTTATGCTCCTGAGAAAGTCATCCCCAATAACGACCGAAATACTAGTCACATTCCAAATCCCACCTCAAGTAGGCTACATCTCCCCTAGTATCTCAACTTCACAACCCACTATGCTTAGACATGTTGCCTGAAGACGTTTTATGTGAAAGATCATATTCCTGTAGATAATATATGTGTAGATCAAAATTCTACAAGAGATCGATATCAAAACCAGCAATATTGAGATGTTCTTCCTCAGCAGTGGCTTTTGTGGTCCTAGATGCAAAGAGGTGTATTCAAGGGAAGGAGAGAAGTATCATGCTTCTGTAATTGTGACCTTTGCTAGCAGATCTTGCTAGCACTGAGTAAATGAGATTTGTCCTGCCGTCCTGGTCAGAGGTAGGATGGCAATCAAAGTCTAGATCACAGAAGAAGGTCACAAGAGCCTCAGATTTTCCAGAAGAGGAAAAATAAGTAAGTAAGAAGTACAGCAGACTTGCCTCAGGCTTGGGTTTTGTTTGGTTTTTAAAGACCTATAAATACACTAACAAAGTTTTAAAGATGACAGCTGAGGACAATGAGCAGATACGCTGAAATAGGAAAATAGCAAGAGGCTTGGTAATTGGCTTAAAAGCCACTCAGAAGTTTTAGTTCTCTCTACTGTTTTCAAAGTTGCTTCAAGTTTTAAATGGCAGAAAACATGGTCTGAAATAGCAAAAATGTATTAATAATTCAATATTTCTATGAATGGTATATTAAAGACAATAAAAAGCACACACTCCTGCATATAGTAAGAAAGCATAAGAAGCCATTAGGCTAAGACAATTTTTGTTTGGATGCTTGAGGCAGTCACAAGGGAAGGAAGGGGTGGGAAGGGGTGGAAACAGATCTGAATGAAATGCAATTATTTGCTGCATACTCATTTTCCACTAAGAATCTTGTACTTCTCTTGTTAAACACCATACCGCTAGTGTACTCTCTGCTTCGCTGAGAAGAGTGTGTATACAGACTCAGCTAAGTGCACTGTTCAAATACTGTCTGAGATAAAATTGGCTTAAGATAGCCAGAGGAGGAATTTGTGAAAGGGTAAGCTCTCACGTGTTCTATGGAGAGATCTAAAAATAAGATGGGGAATGAAGGAAGCCTTCTTTGAACAAGTCATTTTAAGATGATTTTCTAAGTAACTGAAGTACTGAATTTATGTAGTGTTAAAAAGCTAATAGATTCATACAGTACAATGACCTTCATAGAACACCAATACTGAGAGTTTAGGACTCCAGATGTCTGTTCATTTAGGTTTTAAAATACACAAGTGTATTTTAGAACTAATTCAAGAAGTAATCACTAACTAAAACTCAAGTTACCTCACATTCCATCCACAGTAGTGCACCAAGTAAAGGACTTCTCCACCTTCGATGTCAGAATCTTTAATACTAGCTTCATACATTTTTTGATTTTTCCCTCTTCCATACCGCACTTGGACTTTCATGCCTGGTGGATAGCATTCAAACTCTTCTTCCTCATTGTTATTGTGGTCTTCCTCCTCCTCCTCCTCTTCTTCCTCCTCCTCTGCTTCTTCTTCATCTTCATCTTCTTCCTTATTCGTGTCATCTCTTGAAAGGTTTAAAAAATTGTAGAGTTAATATGAGATACTTCATAAGCTTTTCAGTTCCAAACCACATATATTGATAAATATTGCGGATGCAATAGAGACTGGGAAACAGCAGGCTCCAAATATGTGAAACTGCACTATGGCTGAGTAACATCAGCAAAATAGAATATAGCAATAAACACAAAATCCAGTGACTAAGATGCAAAAATGACTGGATTGAAAGGAAAAAAAAAAAAAAAAAAATCCATCAAAATCTGTATGAGCAGAAGTTGTTCAAACCTCTCATCTTTCTATGATTTGTTCATGCAGTCCCTTTGTTTAAATATTGGGTTTTTTTCACTTCAAAATCATGCTTCTCGATATCAATGTTCACTAAATTCTACCTCTCAACCTAAAAATTTTACAAGTGCTTCTTGAAACTTGCTCACCTGAAGGATCCTCGCTTTATTACAATAATATCTCTATCTCAACACCTTGAAGTGACTGCAGCCAAAGCCACATATTTTGGGGGGGAAGAGAAGGAGGGGAACCAAATCAATCAAGAGAAAAAAAAAAAAGGCCTTATGCAAGATTATTTAGCAAGTCAAGAAACCTGTACTGATTTATGACCTTGTCACGCCTTGCCAATTATGCTGCAAGTCTTCTAACTGTAAGTCAAACTTGCATTTAGTTACTATATAAATACACAAGCTGTTCACAGGTTTCAGAAGGTAATTTTGAATACATTTTTTGATATCTGGACACACTTTCAGTAGTACTAAGAACATACACATCTTGCTAGCCTCAATCAATGGCAGCTAAGGGGTGCTCAGTGTTCTGAAAATTATCTCCAACCATTTTAGGGCAGACAACACATGTTAATGAGGGAAAAGTATCTTTTAATCTTACATAGCTTTACAAAACAGTGTTATTGGCCCCCACACCATTCTAATCCCACACCCTGTGATACAGAACATATTTGGGCCATTCACTAAACTCACAATAACCACAGACCTGTGACATGGAAGAGATATGTGTGTATATCTTATAGACTGGGTATGAAAAGATAAGCACTGCTCCAAGTCTGATTCACACCAATATTTAAACTAAATTCACGAAGTCTCTATTAATAATCTAAATCTTCCCATGAAATCTTCAGTAAAACACACTCAGATACGTCAAACTTTCTCTCAAAGAAAAAAGAATCAAATAGCATTTTCGTTCTTCAAATGCTTCTTTGTAGAATTGAAACTGCACTATTATCATCTAATTAGCCAGCAAAAGAAATCAGAACAATACACTAAATTCAACTGCAGCATAACCATACTGATTTAATGAAATTACTTCAGAATGTTGCTATACATGTACACACAAATGCATAAATCCATACATATGTGCATACACCACGAGACAAATGCTAAAAATTCCCTCTGTTTGGTATTAAATAAACCAATTTAGAAGATATATCTGTTCATGTATACATGGCATGGACTGGACAGTTTTGTTCTGGAAGACCAAGATTTTGATTTTAGTGGGCTAATTTGCTAGTGAAGTTAAAACCACCAGTTAAAAATGCAACATAAATGAATGAGCTTTGAAAGCTCACTTCACTAGACATCATATGGCAAAATTCACTTCCCAAAGAAACCACAAATAAAAGTCTTCAAAGACTCAGATGAAAAATTCCTGAACAGAATTCCACGGCTAACAACAAAAGGCACCAAACAGTAATTTAAATGCCTTTAACTTATACTCTCTGCTGTACTAAAGCAAAAGTCCCAAGTAGTTTCATCTTAAGTTATTATCATATAAAACCTAAAAAAGCTTGGCATCAGGAGCAGAGCCAGTGCCCAAACCAGTGGCACAACCCTTAAATGATGTCTGCAAAGGAAAGCATGCCTATGAGAGAGATTCAGGATTTTTCCAGACACTGGCAATTATGAAGTCTCTCTTACTTTAATCACCCTGTGGCTTTCTTTGTGTCCCAAGAGATATTCTACAAAGACTCCATAATACCAGAATTTCTCTGGAAGAGAGATGAGAAACCCTCATTGTGATGTTGAGTATGTGGATGGTCAAGTAGATGTGAAGAGCAGACTGTACGTAGCTGGAGGGAATGTCAGAAATGAAAATCAAAGTGGAAGAAGAGACAGCTACAATTAAAAAGTGTTCTAAGGAGTAACTTGGTTAGCGATCATAATCTGGAGATTTTAGGAAACCAAACAAAAGCAAAGAACATTGATTATTTTGGAGCAGAAAAACCAGCATAATCATGTATCTCCTGGAAAAAAAGGTAAAACCAAAGCATATTCCAGTGGCTGCAAAGAAGAAAAGATACTGTTTTATGAGGCGATAAAAAGCTCAAACCTGGCAGTGCAGATGAAGAAGCCACAACTGCCATGAAACAGAGGTTGTAAGAGAAAACCATGATTGCAGCCATGCAGCATGCACAATCATAACCTCACCTGTCCATGTATATATGCCTAAGAACATTGGTTTTCCTTTAATGCTGTTCAGTCTAAAGTCCATTTTGAGGGGAAGGGGAAAAACACCCCAAAAACATGCCTCCTGGCAGCAGACAATAACAATCAACTCAAAACCAGTACTAAGCAATACTTCCCACAAAGCTGCAACAATTTGAACAACTCAAGGCAGCAGCAGATGTGTGCACACTGTACAAGAGAGAGCAATACAACTGTAACTGTGTTCCAGAAACCAAAGTACCACCAGAAAGCTTATCAGAAGGACTCTAAAGCATTACCAATTATAAATGCAGACTAAAGAATACCCTCACCCCATCTCCCATGGAGTGGGAACATAAGCCTTCAGAAGCAGGAAATTAATGAATTAAAATGCAAAAATATTTGTTAATAAAGTAAAACCATTAAAACATTTAGATCATACAAATACTGCTTAATTCTTAGTTCCAAAGGACACTGTGAAATCATTAAAAGGCTATAAATACACATAGGAAAGATCATTCTCAGTCAATATAAAGATTTAACACCAACAAGCCCATAAGTAAGTATCTCAACAAATAGGTATTGTTAACAGATGAAATGGCACATGCTATTACCACTAAAGGAACTGCAGCATCATGCAACCGTCTTTCAACCCACAATGTCTGGCACAAAACATAGCATTGTCACAAAGCCTGGCTGAAATCTATGAGACAGTGTGTGATTTGGAGCATTAGAACTGCTTCCCAGGATCCCTGCCTTGCAGCAAACCCAACTCCACTCCAATACACTTCTCCTGACACACCATGCTGGCACACACAGCAGGTGAGACAGCAAATGCAAGATGATTTTTTCAGGAGTTATTCTAAAACTTGAGGAACAAGATTATTTCAATTATTGGTTCAATTAAGTCATTACAGTTAATTGAAGAACTAGCAGAAATAAACTCCAGTGTAACTGGCACTCAAGTTTAGCAATTAGCTTCTATTTTTGTTTCCCTCCTCCTTCCCTTCTTCTCATCCTAAAGCATTATTTAACCTCTACTTCACATAATTCAGAGCTGGAAGTCTGTTGAGTCTCCTTCATACTCTGACTTTCTCAACAACAGCTGTATTAAGATGCCATTAAGTTTTAAGGTAGAGAGACCATTAAGAACTGTACTTATGCCATGACACTAGAATCTTATCTTTAATTAAACAAAATAACAAAACCCCCCAAATTCACCAGCATTTGTCTTCCCTCTGAAGTTTCAAAAAAAAAAAAACAACCCTAAAAATAAAAGCTCCAAGGATTGCTGTCTACACACACGAAATCTGAATAAATGCACAATTATGGTCTATCATACTGAGAAGGCGAAAGGCATTAACTTGATTTGAGTCACATCTGAGAGTAGTACAGTACACTTGAACCATGCAAGCACAGAACTCTAACAAGTGTTTTCATCTGCTGCTATGGAGAAGACAAATGGAAGGACCTCATGTTACTGCTTCTAATCATTCAGCCAAGGTTTTGAGTATTTCTGAAACATTCCTCAAATGGATAATGGATGGTTCAGAAGTCTGGCTGGGGAGTATAGCACTTTGCATTTTTATGGCACTGGTTCACACTCAGCTTGAAAACATCTAGTATTTGATGAATGTTTCAGGTTCACCCAGGCACATAAGTCCCAGTGACAGCTACCATGGTTAATAGCCTCCGTAGTGACCATAAGTTATGTAAAATATAATGACAGAACCACTTTTTCCACATCAAAGACACCTCCCTTCCATTCAACGTCATGCACACATAGGACTGGTACATTTTACATCGCCACTCTACACTCTATTGTTGTGTCATTCGAAGTTTATTGCTGTATTTAAAACAATCCTTACGTATATGTATCATACGTATGTATGATGTATATTCTATACAACGAAAAATAAAATAAATCAATTGGACTCTGAAAACATGGCTGTACAAAATGTCCTCCCCAATACAAAGGCAGCTGGAATACTTAAAAAGAACACAGATCACAAATAAAAGCATAGAAATATGTTCTTATAAATGAAATTACTCAGGGTACATGTCTCAAAAAAAAAGTTTGGTTTTTTTTTTTTTTTTTGCATACACACCAACAGTCTCAGATTCAGAGCAGATGTTCACACCACATGTGCAATAAATATGACACATTTCTCTTCCTTGTCTGAAACTAATCAAGTCCATATAAACCTGTATCATACTGAAGAAAGCTATCTCAAGATATATTTCTCAACACTAATCCCGAAGCTAGAAGATATGCCTTCTGTAACAAATCTCCTTCACTCCAAAACATTTTAACCTTCCTGCTACCATTTTAGATTCACCACCAGAAAGCTTTGACATGTCATTTTAACAGATAAGGAACTGAAGAAAACATTGCCTCTAACAATCTGTTATCTCCCATATGTGAAATGGAGCTTCTGACTATTACATAATCCTGTTGTAAATTACTTTCAGAAAATCCCCAACAAGTATTTCCAGAAAATTTAACTCTTGTACAAATAGAAGCCATCACCAGCAGGCACAGCAGGTAGTCACCCTACCCTGCAAGTGTAATAAACCCTAGTAAAACCCTTCATGAAGAACAATGCCCATCTTAACCTAGTTCTCAACTGCTGCTTTTATTATTACTTCCCTCCTACTGCTTAAAGGAGGGGATATGCTATTACTGCATGTAACAATGTGTATAACAGCTCTAAGATTAAGGTTCTTCCCTTGCACGTGAATTAATGCTTTCATTTCATTCAAGATTATTAGCCAAAGAGGCTTAGCATTTTCCCCTTTTGATAATGTCAAAATATGACAGCACCAATTCCCAGAAAACCATACCATGAAGGCCTTAACCAGCGGTATGAGACAATCAGAAATGTTCAGGTTTCTAAAGTATTGTTTAAGAACATTTGTTCATGCATTCCTTGGAGGATGTAATAAAGCAATTTTTTCTTTTCCCCTTGAAAACTAAAAGGAAAAAGAAAGAAACTCAAGAAGTTTCATAAGACCAAGTAAGGACTATTTGTGAGTACTGAAAATGACAGCGGGGTGGCTAAAGGGCAGGGTAAGGATCCACAGAAGGCAGCCTCTCCTGGTGTCAGTGTTAAAGCAGCACCTCAGCCAAAAGAAGGAAAATACAAGAACAAAGCCTCCTGCAGTCTTTCTGTACTTTAACTGGGATCACTCCAAGAATTTTGCCTGGTTACCTCAAAAATCCAAGTACTACCAATATAAAAGTCTGATGCAAATTTTTGTTGGAAAGCAAAAATTATTATCAGGATTCTGAACACTTAATCTTCCAGCTTAGTACAAAATCCTTGGCAGTGGCCTGTCCCAGGTGCTTTAGAGCAGAGTAAAAGATTTTCTTAATAATACTGGTTAACTAGCAATTCACCTACCCTTCAGTTCACAAACTGTATCTACTATGAAATCTTTAATGACTTACTTTTTCTTTTATCAGCATGTATTAAAAAACCACACATCTTTTAAAAACTCCGCTAGGCTCCTGGCTTCAGTCTCTGGGGAACACATTCAACCATCTACATTTTTTCATTGTGTAAAAGAGCCACTCCGTTCTCAGTTTGTTGGCTTTCACTCGAGTCTTTGAATACTTACAACAGTTAATGTTAGATGCTACAAAGGAAAATCACACCAACTGTGCAGTGCTGCACTTGAAGACCATTACTTCCACAACATGAATTTATCAGGAACTTCAAAATAAGTTTGATTTTACAACTTCTGGTTTATTCATCGACTAACAATAAATACTTTTCAGATATATTAGGGAAAAGGATGAGTTTACAAACCCATTCTTTCCAAGATCTTTACAAAAATGACAGACCAATGAGAAAACACATTCCTGGCCTTTTGGTTTACTGTTTCTATGACTAGAAGTTGCACAAAACTGTATACAGCACATGCATTTCCCACTAGCCACAGGAAAAAAAACCCAAACAACCAAAAACCAAAACCAAGAAAAACATGTATAGAATAAGGGGCAAGCTGCCTTTGAATCTCTATTCTCATTGTTCACAGACACAAGAAGGCAAGAAACAGGCACTTGGTGGAATAAAGGAAGAGAACCACATTCAGCCTTTCCTCCTCTTCACCATATTGTTAAAGTCTGTGCACAAAGGACCATATTATTCAAGTAGCAGGAATCTTAAAGGGTTGAGAAACATGGGGTTGGACAGAGAAACAAAACCTGTGGAAAATAAACAACCTGGCTTCCAGTAGTAATTCCTGACATCAAGAAACTGGGAATTAGATCCAGTTCACCCAACAGAAATTCAGCAAGAGGAAACCCAGGTTTTTTGTCCTCGTGGTTTCTTGTTTCTATACATAAATAAGCTACATGAAGATGCCCAAAGTCCTAGAGACATAAATTCAAACTCTACAAGTCTGCCTTATACAGTATTAGATTTCATTTTTTTAGCTATTTGGTTAGGACTGTGAAAGACAAATGACCCACAGCTTAAAAAAAGGTTCCAGGAACACATTTTAAATTTACTGATGAAAATTCAGTCCACAGGGATCTATTTGGATTACATTTGGGGTAATTCTTTTTGTGTGTGTGCTTATTTTTCCACCTACAAAAGTATCATTTTTTCCATTTTGCATTTCAGTTCAACTAAGAACTCTAACAACAACATTCTTCCCCTGTATAACTTTTGTCACTTCTAACACATAGAGTTGGGGATAAGGGGAGTGCAACGTCCCCACCAGCACAGCAGGCTCACAGAATCCCTTTATGCCTTTATGGTCTAAACACTAAAAGACATTTTTAAAGCCTTTTTAAAGCTGATACAAGTACATTTTGTACTTCCTAGCACTCTCTGAGGGAAGAAGCAGAAAGCACTAACCGCTCTACTATAGTTCTGCTGCTTACACATGCTTACAGACAATTAACTGCTACAAATGTTTCATTTTTGCAAGTTTAAATTATTCCTTGAAACATACCCCGGTAATGACCACATTACCACCTACATCTATTTTTACAGCTACATCTTCTATCCTAAGCAACTCATTATAATTTTTCATGAATCACAATAGCAAAATACTACTTGGAGGAGTTTTTACTGGATGAGTAAAGAGAAGGAGAGGGAAAAGAACAGTTACAATCAGATGAATTAGGGAAAATTTAGAGGAAATAGTATCCTCTTTTTTTTTTTTGTTATTTTCATAAATAAAAATCCCAAAGAAAACTCATAATGTTCAAGCTGGGCTTGAACCACGACAATGTCCTAAATAACCCAAACAGACATGAATCAGGATAAAATAAAACAGAACACATGAAACAAAAACGACAAAAAAACCCAACCAACCAAAACAAGAAAGGATTACTGAAAAGCAAGAGCAGCTTATAATTTTATGTGCCATTTACTACAGCATAGTAAGTATTAAGCCACTGTACTTTCCAAGTATAGAAATAAACACAAAGTAATGTCACAAACTGATATACATTCAAACATACAATATAGGGAACTTTAAAACCTGCTATTCTCTAAGTGCAAAGTTTTCCATCTATTTAGTTATATATATTTCGGAAGGAGCATTGTAACTATTAGTCTTTAATAGTTCTGAAAATCTAGCAAACCTGTCACAGCACAACTCTTCTAGTTCACCTTAGAAATGGAAAATACAACCAATTCAAGCAATTGGTCTTTTAAAAAAAGAAAAATTCACATAGGATACAAATGAAATCACACCTACAGAGAAAAGGCTTTCTAACTGAGTTCAGCTAAACTTGATTTTTCTGTATTCCACATTTCTAAGTTCCAGAAATTGCCAATGTAATCTCATTGAAAATATTTAGGAAGCCAAAAAAATTTTGCAGAAGGATACTTCCACAATTTTTATATGGAAACCAAAACCCTTAATAAAGAATCATTACCAATGAATCTGAAATCAATATACTGAACTATACCATTTTGCTACAACTCTTAATGGGCCAGAAAAAGCACTAAGAGTTAATAATATTTAGACAGAAGATTAAGATAGCTGATTTACTGAATAGCAAAGATTGCTGAAATGAACAAGGAAATTAGTGGCCAGGCAAGAGCTGGTATTAAGTACAAAAAAACCCATCCCTGATACACAAAAAAAGCATCTGTTATTGGGTTTGGTTGAAGACAAGATACGGTATTAGAAGAGACCTTCCATGTGACCTGTAACGGCCATTTCTGTGTTCTTGTCACTTGAAATCATACATATGTATCATAGAATAGTTCGGGTTGGAAAGGACCTTAAGAGGATCCTAACTGCCAGAATGTAAATTGTTAAACATGCTGGCTACATCCTTCTTTAACCTTTGTATTCAAAAACACTTGTGGGCTTTTTGTTGCACTGAAATAGGAGAACATGTCCATTCCATAACGAAAATCAGAGATCACCTGTACACATTCATTGATTACATGGCTCTCAGCATCCCTATTACTTCAATCTCCCACTTCCAAAACTCCTGAAGGACTGCACAACAGACTCCTGCCATTATTGTGCCTTCTCAACGGTAAAGCTGTTACTGAGCAACACAAGGTACCTCCATCTTTTCCCATGTTACATATAACACACCACTGTCCAACAGCAAAAACTAGAAACCACAACTTTGTGATATATTTGTACCAAAATTGAGTAGACAAATACTAATGGCAATAGCAGCAATATTTTTGCCTTAAATCAAATAGGCACCTAGGTTTATCTGTTCTTTTCTCACTCAGCTTATAAATATTTAGGCCTGGACCCTGTAAAACATTAAGCTGCCTTTTTTTCTCTCTTTTTTTTTTTTTAAATCCATAAACTTCAATGGCCCTAACCATGACAAAGTTAGGAACACACAGGTCTCCAGAAGATAAGAGTCTAAGTCATGACAGGGATGTCTGATTTCAAGTTCACATTACAAGAGTAAAATTTAATGAACGCTTAGCAATGCCTTAGTTGATTTTAAACAGTGTAACTTACCCTGATTTTTCTTTTTCTTCAGCATCCACATTTACTGTTGGATTTTCCATTTCTTTAATCTTCTCTTCCTCTTTATCTTCTAATTTGGTTTCATCTTCAGTTTTGATTGCATTTAAGTCCTTTTCTTGATCAGGCTGAGTGTACGCAGAATCTGGCAAATTTTTTTTGTTTCCCTAGGATAATAAAACCTTTAGTTAACTTACAAGGTGAAATAAAAATACAAAGGATTTGAGAAAAGGCAGATAAGACACACTGAAGCTATATAAGGAAAAAAAAAATCTAGTCTATAGGGTTTCAAAATTACAGCACCTCCACTGTTTTTCCTTCTTAAAAAAATCAAGCAAAACCTAAGAGACTTCAAAGTTGCAGCCAGCATCCTAGCTAGTATTACCACCATGATCTAGGCATGCTGCTCTTAGACCTGAACCACAAAGCAATTCCTAAGGTAAAACATGTCACATGGTATGTTTTCATTTAGAATGCAAAGATAATCGGTACTGGCACACCTGGTATTTACCCCAGAGTTCGTACCAACAGACAGACCAGGGCTGGCTGCCACTTAAACACAGAAGTGTTACACTCATGTTGCATGCTGCCTTGAGGAGCTACACTGCTTCCAAAGAAAACTCCTACACCTGCACAGTGCAGCACATCAGCTTATTGCCCTGGACTCCTTTGCTAAAACCACTGAGACAACACTGGATTTTGAAAAGGTATAAATATTTGTCTCTCTGGACCACTGAACCACATTAGATCACTGCGTACATCATATGGCCCCTGCCCCTGTAGAGCTTCACTGGTTTCACTGGAGCAGAAGAGTAAAAGCAAGATTTATGAGGGCTGAAAAACATGGCTAAACACAAAATAGAAGTATCAGCACTGTAGTTAGCTGTGAGCATGCATCACCCAGATCAGGTTAAAACTGCACACTAATTAGTCTCCATTTGACCTGGGAGGCCACCAAACAAATGGAATGTTGAAGCTGCTTCCTAACAAGTCAGACATTTTGATATCAGGATCCCCTAAAACTGGCACCTACAGATAAATATGGGTCAAATGCATTGTTCTGAGTAAGGTTTACCGCACATTTTTGTCTTGTTTTAAATCCATTATGGAGATTTCAATCTTGACATGAATTCATGTTTATCAGCACACCACCTGACTTGTTTATAAGCAGGATATAATGTGAACATTAAAATATTTTACCAGAACAGAAGGCTTATCATTTTCTTTACTTTCATTATCATTCTCAGCTAACTTTTTTTCTTCTTGTTGTACTATTGCTACTTCCTCCTGCTTGCGCTCCTCCTTATCCACTTTTATTTCTTTTACATCCTGCTCTGGTTCTTCACGCATCTTCAATTCTTTTTCTTTTTCACAGTCTTTACAAGGCTTGCTCGTCACTTTCTCTGGCAATGCCATTTGAAATTCAATGTTAGCTGATGTACAATACTCTTCAAACCCATAGAGATATCTAAAAGAAAAAAATTGCTTGTGATAAGCAAGTTTGTTTCAAGAACGAAAGTGCTACCTAGCAGAAGCTAAACATGAACAGTATGTTTAAAGTCCAGAAAACTGTGTTATAACCAAAAAGTTATGGACTTTATGTATATTACGACTACCATAGGATCACTTCTGTTCATTCTAGTGCTGTTTTAGCACAGACTCATAGCTTTATTACTTACTTTTTGTATGCACATTTAACATTATATCCTGCAGCTGAATTCAATACAGGGATTCCAAGATCTTGATAAACTTGCTTCCACACTGCACCACTTTCAATCTGGTAAAGAAAATGAAGTCACGTTTTTTTAAATTACCTCACAGACACAGAAAAAGATTAAGTTGACAAAGTTTACAACTTTGTAAAATAATGCTAAGTCATTTCCTAGGATCTATAAAATTACTGTTTTTCGCACCCCCAGTATTCCACTGTAATGTAACTACTTCAAGCAATTTAGCATTTCTGCATTTCAGTAAGCCACAGCAGGCTTTCCTCTCCAGGTGGTAATAAAACAAAGGAAAGAAAATACAAAGATCAGAAAAATCAGTATATCATTTTTATTTTATATTTAAAGTTATTAACTATCAGAATTAGAATTTTAATTACATTGGAAAGAAAAAAAATAATCATTCAAAGCATTAACAATACTCAAGCCCGGCACTACTGCACCAGATACACTGGCTACCGGTCTTTCACTACGTCCTTAATATGCCCTTTGGTGTCAACGTTTTTTGACAGTGTGATACACTAATTTCTAACCATCTGTGAAGGTAAAGCAGATCTATTGCAATACCCAAATACAAGATTCTCTCTTGTATATCAGAAAGGTGTCACTGTACAAACACATCTTCTCAACTGACAGGCTAAGTTTACGGGAACCAGTCCAAAGGAGTAACAGAATCTGCTTGGCCATGAATTCCATATGCTTCAGTTACTGCTCCAAGACCAATCCCACTAATCCCAGTCAACACATTCTTCTGTACAGTGCCCAAACCAGATAGGAACATCAGACCTTATGCTAGATTACTTGTCTTTGAGATTTTATTCAGTAGTGACTCTTTTTCACTTTGAGGTAACAACTTTATCAGATAAACATTTCTTGAAATATTACAATACCACAGATGCCAGCTTATTTTATGCAGCAATAATTAAACATGCTGAATAGATGTGCAATTTATTTAGAATATGATTAGTTTCTGGTTCCCGTTACAGCATGTTTTTCAGTTACAGGGTGTCTTATGTACCCTTAGTATTCAATTTTCATATGTCTCAAGCTCCTGTGTAAATTGCTTCTTTATCACTACTTAAAAATAAACAGCACCCTGAGAACTTATGGCTCTGGAATACTCATATTAATACTCACATTATCAAATCCTCCAAGCTTGTGTACAAGTCTGAATAATTTGAAGAGATTCAAATTTCTATATCCCAATACAGGTCGTTTGTTAATAGGAGTCCCTGTGAACGAAAACAATTGTTACAGTGTTTTGAAGTGTTTTTTTTTATAGGCACTACTACCCTATTAAATAGAGTGTAGGATTGTGGGCTCCCTCTGACCACCTCATGCATCTGGTACTTTCTTTTCATGAAACTAAACAAAGAGTCTTAATAACCCATTTTCCCTGTAATTCAGTAATGTAATTTAATTCCTATAATGCATTTTTCCATCTATTACTGAACATCCACAAATGATGCAACTTTTCTTGCTACCTGTATTATACATTTATTTCACCCACTGAACAATTAGCTGTAAAAGTACCAGCGTATCCCTTTCAATACAACTAAAATAATACCTCCTGTGAGCAAATCCCACAATGCTTCAAAGAGCTGAAAGTTCCTATGCTACTGTACTAGCAGTAGCTACCACACTGTCCTCTCTTGCAAACAGTTCCTTAACTCAACATGTAATTAAAAAAATACTAATTTTACTAGTGGTAATACTAATTTAAATACAAACACCTTCACCCCTGCCTCCACAGACACTATACTTTTAGCACAGTGTCTAAATACCTGGTAAAGATTTAATATAATAAATGGCATTTGCTTTCAACAAAATTTCAATCTACCTTACTGATAATGCTCATGCATTTAAGTGATCAGGATTCACGCAAGAAAATTAGCACAAAGTAAATGTTTTTTTTTTCCATGATCCTAAGAAATGGGGGTTAAATTTTATTTATTTTAAGCTTATTAAACTGACCACATACATTAATATGATTGAGGATATTAAATGTTTGATTGTACACACTGTATGTACACAGTAGAAAGTAACTCTAGCATATATGAAGTATTACGCATTTATTTCTGAAAGCAGGAATAAGTGACTGTATTTTAGGTTAAGAGTCAAGTGACAGACTTAATCTTCTACATAGTGGGGAAGTTGGAAGAGATGAATACAGTCCCACTGTTTCCAAAACTGAACTGCAGAGCACTACTCATTTACAGACTCAGTTCTTTAAAGTTCCGCTAAGCAATATATCTATCTTCAGCTTCTACAAGTCAAAGATTAAAATGCCTACCTCTGTCTTCCATGAACTTGTATAATTGCTGAAGAAAGTTCTCTCGTTCTTCAGGGAATGGCTCAATTTCTTCCTGTTTAAAGCAATGCACACATTCTGAGTTACAAGCCTTCACTAAGAAACATACAGCAGTGACAACTTAGGTTCAAATGCTCAAGTTTGGTTTACTCTAGTCAGCAATAGAATACTATACAGTGCTATGCCACATTGAAGTTTCATAAACTACAAACAGTTTTTCAAAATATATAAAACAATAGCTGTAAAGACACACTGAAATGGGATTCTTGATTGATCACTGAAGTATCATAAGGGATATCATAAAACAAGATGTATTCTCAATTTTGTCTATTTACATAGAAAGTCTGGGAGACACCACTATTAATGATCAACAGATTATATCAGAAATCTCAAGTCTATTTCTGCTGCAGTTAAGTGACTTCTTGATGCCTGGATATACTATGTCACTTTCAGTGACAAAGTGAAAGAGAAAACGGTGCTTGCACTTTCTTAGGAGTTATAATGCACAGTACTGACAAACCGCAGCCAACGGCACTGCATGCATACTGCCATGGGTACCGGCTGAACGTGTGGTAAACAGGATCAATTCCAGAACTGAAATAACAATGGATATTTTGGATGTTCAGTTCATTGCACTAATAAACCTTTTTATTAGATTTACTAAGTTTAATAAACAGTGGAATTTCACAACAAAGCACTATGGCTTATTTTGTAACACTTTATTATTTCACTAGGAAATGTGACTTGCCACAGCCAGTAGCATTAAGATATTAATTCTTAGAAATTCTGGTAACTACGATATTTCAAAATAATACACCAAATACATGTTGATAAAATTCCTACATACTTTTTAAATACTACCTGCAAAGTTTCCAAAAATAATAAAATTCAGAAAATTTAAAATAATTCATTTTTCTTCAGTGTATTTTCATTCGTGTTTATTATCCATTCAACTTCCTCCTTGTACTAATTATTAAAGCTTCACCTACCTTCAAATAAGGGGACAAAATTTATTGCCTTTAAAGTTATAGCAAGACAGTTGAGAAATCAATAGAAACAGGGTAGCATTATTAAACAGAACAGAAAACAAAACAACCCCTCCCAACATCTGCTGAAGCTATTTAATAAAGAGATGGATGCCTGAAAATAACGTCAATGAAGGCTATAACTATTACCAGTGAGTAGGTTTTTTTCTTAATTCTGTACTTCCTCTTCCATTAGATGCACTTAGACATACCAGAGCAAACAAGAAAAAAATGAACAATGCTCAGCATTCACAATATGCTGAAACAGATGTAATTTAGGTATAATTGTCAATGGAAATGCAATGAAAACATTCCAGTCTTGCAAAGGCAATGCAAGACTAAATTCTCCACAAGGAACCACCATTACATGGTGATGAGCGTCTATCTCATACCTAGCATACCGGCAGAGCTCTGAGCAGGCTACTCAATGACAAGCACAGTCTGGATAAAGAACTACAACCAGTGAACTAGATATAGCATCACTGGGCAGGGGCATCAGAAATCAAGCTTACCTAGCAATTCTTCAACAAAAGGTATGAGGTGATGCTACAGCTCTGCATATAGTACAGATAAACTGCTGGTTAAGAATTCACAATTCACAGGCCATAAAAAACAAATGAGTGGAATCGATCCAGCTTTGGAGTTTGTTTTTCTTTGTTTTAATCTCACATGACAGCTACTTGGAAAGGACTTTTCCCAGCATATGCTGGATCATGGCAAAGAGATCATGACCACATACTTGGGTTTCTCATGTTCTTCACCAAGAAGAGAATACTGGACGTAAGAAAATGGTCCCACAAAGCACTGGGGGGGGGGAGTGTCACTGAACTAAACCTTCAAGAAGCCCGATAAAGCTTTTCAGAAGGAATGTATACTTCCTAAATATATAGGAAACTAAAGTAAACATGATGAAGAGGCTGAATAAAACACTGCCACTCCTTTCTCAATCGTAAGACCCATGTCTGAAGAATACTCTTATGTCTCAAACATGATAATCCAGAGATGCCAGAATGACAAGCAGATATTCCTTATTAATTTTCCCAATAGCGATCAAGCCAGCTTTCTAAGAAAGTAAGCTAAGGGGGAAAGCTTAAGACCTGGTATGCCTCTGAAAAACACTTTCACTTTCTCAGAATCTCTACAGAATCTGTACCTATTATACTATGATAATAATACTTGTTAATAATCTCTGAACATCTACAGCAGCTCTTAAACAATCAGTAAGTTAGACGACAAGGTTTCCTAGATAATGGTTTGAAGCAGGCATATCATACTCTCCATCTTTGCTTATTTCCAAGTTAGACAACCATAGTGCAAGCAGGTCACTCTGCAGTCTCTAATGTATCTGTCCATGTCACAAAGGTAAAAGAAAGTGGCTCATACATATGAAAATGAAATCCAGAAAAGCAGCAACATGCTTTCTGCAACACATAAAATTAGCCCAGTGCTACAAGAGAGGATCTTTGCTTTAAAGTCATCAGAAATAATTTAAGCACCATATATCCTTTTATCAGAAACAAGTATTTTTTTTTAGCTACACAGATCTTCCCAGTTAGAAGACAGCCATTTAACAGCTAGCTAGCAGTTAAGTCTGATTTAGAAATAGACATAAAGGGAATCTTTTTTCTTTTAGAAAAAACAATATGCATGAGAGAGCAGACACCAGAATCTACCCTTCTTCATCCTGCTCAGACCCTAGCAAGTAGTGCAACCCCTTCTGCCACTGCATTAAGATCAGCACGGGAAAGATTTTAAAACAGGATCCTCAAGTTCTAGTTTCTATTTTTTCATTAATCCCTAATGACTCAGTCATTTTACCACATGGTTTTTGCTTAATGACTCAAAGATATTTGTTAGATTTTTAAGTTGATACTTTCACATTATCTGATCTTTGTTGAATAAAGATTTTGAAAGCTGAGAGACAACACTTTCATATGTTAACAATGTTGCCTGTGTAAACATGTTACATGTTCCCAAATGTTAAAAAGCCCTACTTAAATATTACAGCCTTGGTAATTTTTTATCAGCTGTGTATCTATGTTCTTTACTAGCTTCACTTGCCTCTTCCTCACTGCTGTTATCTTCTTTTTCTTTTTCATCCTCTTCCTCTTCTTCGGCTTCACTGCTGGAGCTGTCTTCTTTCAATTCTGTTTTCCAGTTACTAGGAACGGTTCTGCTTTTACGGAATTCAAGGGCTTGGTCAAAAGCTGTAAAAGGACCAGCATTTGTTAGGACTGCAAGAAATAACAGTTTGACCAAATGTTTTAATCAAAAAAAGTAGCTGAGGGTGGGGCAAAGGGAAGAAGGAGGGAAGACAGCTAATTAACAGTTCCACCACCAAATTCAGAGAACAACAACAGCCACCCCATGTTGTCCATCCTTATTTGTCTTACCCAAACTGGCTTAGTGGTCCCTGCACATCAAATTATTAAGAGCTATTATTAGGATTATTACGATGTTAGTGTCTATTGACACAGATATGGATCTTCTGTTTAGAGCATGTAGGAAAATTTCACTGAAAGAATCCCTCTTCCAACAGGATTACACTGTGGTTTACATATATTGAATAGAGAAGACGAGGAAGAGATAACCAAAAGCTAATTTTAAGAGTCTGATCACACAAACTGAAGCTTTCAAATGAATCCACAATTCCAGTTTCTTAAGAGTGCATAAAAGCAACTTACTTACAACTATTAGGGGTACTATGGTGAGAATAACTCTATGAAGATCTAATGCAAGAGACTGAATACTAAATAACCGATAAAGCCATTGTGCCCTGTCACCACATCCTTTTTTTGGCATGTCTACATTTGAAACAAGCGTGGTAGGGTGGGGGGGTTGTTCGGGGTCTTTTGTTGTTTTGTTTTTTTTGTAGTTGGTTGTTTAAAATTCCTTTAGCTTTTCAGAGGTTTTCTACTTCAATACATTACAGAAGGAAAAGATCCTCCAGTTTAGCATTTTTAAGACATGAATCAATCTACCATAAATTTGGTCCAATTTACATAACAAAGTAAATACATACTCATGTGTTTTCACACAGGAAGTTAATTTTACCTTGTTTTAACAATGCGTCAGGCTTTGGTGAAGTTTCACTGATCTCCCGAACATCTTTTCTTGGCACAGAAACACTAGATAATTTAGAAAGTATTAAAAAATGAGATGTAAAAATATTTTAAAGTTAAATTAACGTTATAGTACAGAGCTATCACTTAAGACTAACACACTTACTAAACATATAGAAGCAGCATATGAAGTATATTTCGACAATTCTATAATGTTTGTCTGGTACAGTATTAGTCAGGTGGTTAGACCACCCATATACATTCACTGCATATTAAAGATAGCATTCTTCTTCTACTAACAGGCAGTTTCTGGAATGTCTCAAATATGTATTACTTAACAAAATCTTTATAATAATTTAGCAAGTAACTACTCACCACAACCAATAAGACCCTACCTTGCTTAAAACATAAATGAGTATTAGTATAAATTGTCAGTATGAAAGAACGAAGTACTTTTAATTTCTACTGTGACTATATCCAAGGAAACAAATCTGAACTGCAGCTCTGGGGGGTACATGCTTGCGTGTGCACATGCTTATGTGTGTTTCCCCAGTGATGTGCACTGATGCTTGAGTTACTATCAAATTGTAAAGCAACAGCCTAGACTTAGTAATTAAACCACAATGAAACTGTTAAGTATTTCAATATCCTTTTCTGCAAAAACATTCTGTTAAATTGAACCAAGTACAAGGAATAGCTGTAACTTTAAAAATAAAACCCAAACAAAAATAAAACCCAAAATAATAATAAATTATTCTGTTGTCACCCATCAATCCCTCTCTGTGACCAACATGAGTTTAAGAACACAAAGTTTCTTATTCTATCACAAATATGATAGAGTTGGGTTTTCTAGGTTTCTCTATTTTCTTTCCTACTTTGAGTAGTGTTACAGCTCTTTTCAAAGAATGACAATATACAGTTGTAGTCTAGCCTGAGAAAAACATACGCTTTACTACCTCAAAAAAAAAGAGAGTTTCTGTGTGCGCATGTCTGGTGTACATGCACGCATGCACACACCCGCACCGACTGCTTTCTGTAGCTGGATAAGCTTACGGCCACATCTCTGAAAAGCAGTGCTCTACTCCAACCAAGCAGGAAAGAGTCTCAGTGCATTCTTAAATTCACGAAATACTGCTTTGTTTGCCACCATTGAGGCAATGAAATTAAAATGAAGACAGATAGATTTATGCATCCCATTATTAGTAATGACAAAGTTCATCACAATGTAGGCTGCTAACAGTTTTCTAAATGTTAGAAAAATCTTGGCAGAAACTTAGTGAGCTTACTGATGTCATTAATACTTTACCCAAACACATCTCATACTACATTCATTTGGCTGGTGTAGATTTCATTCAACTATCAGCCTCTACAGTCTTACTCACAATTTGCCATCCTTGAAAGAACGAACGAGAATATTGTCTTTTTTCACTGCAATATCATCACTACAATCTGGACAAACCACCTGCAAAGATATTACAAATGCAAAGTTTATAGAGAGAGAAAGGAAAAACAAGAGAGTAATAGTATATACCAACACCTGTCAAAAAGCTTTTGGACTCATTTCTCTTTAGCAACACTGAGATGAGAGCAACTGATGTCCCTCAAAACAAAGAGAGAATCTCATTTAATTACAGAATGCATGAGTTCATGCTCACTTCCTGGAGGGAACTGACGACTGCTGCCAAAGACATAAGTAAGAACAGCATTCTGAAAAAAGATAAGTATCTGTCATGCCACTACAACTTACTCAACTCCTTATCCTAAAAGGACAGAAATTCCACCAAGTGCTGCCACCTGAGTTAGAGACCTCTTGTGAAAAACTTCCTGAAACTGCAAGTATGCAATCACAGTTTTAAAAACAAAGCCATACAGGATTTATGAAATGCAATTTTCTAACGGAGGATTCGTAAGTTAGCTACCTAGGAGAGAAGAGTGCCTCAAGTATTATGATAGATTCTTTAATTCAAGAAGTAGACTAATCAAGTCTAGCACCAAGACAACGTATTAGTTACTTGTTGCAATTTTTAAAGCTATTAAAGTTTTGTTAAATGAGTACACAAGTTCTTAATTAAAAATCTTCAGGAATTTAATAATACATATATCTCAAAATTCCAGAGTTACAGAACAGAAAAACAACCCTCTCCATCCTCCTTCTTGTCTTAAAACATGCTCCCTTAAAATTAAGAAAATCTGGTGACAGTGACTATCATTCCCCACCTGAAACAGACAGGTGCAATTTCCTAGCTATGTAAAGACTGAGAAAGGCCCTTATGGCCTTAGCTATCAGTTTTCTAGAACCATCAAGATCTTAATAGTCAGAAATCCTTTCAAAGATTGGAAAACAGCTTACCACAACCTCATCTAGTACCTTTACATCAAGCAACGTCACCTCAATTTTGCCTGAATCAGGTTTTCTCAATTTCCTTGCAAAACAAACTCCACAGGAGTCACAGAAGGAGAGAGATGATCCTATGTAAATTCAATTTTCTAAAGTGTCGCAAGCAGATTTCCTCAACGCATCTTCCAAAAGCCTTTAACTACACATTAAAACTAACAATGATATAAGGCTTACTAAATCACACTTTTTGACATAAGGAGCAACTGCCAGGCCTTTTTACAATTACAATTAGTCACTGCTCTTGACCCCCTTTCTCCCCTTACCACCTGCCCCGCCAAAAAAAAAAACCCAAACAAACCTAAGAAAACCCTCCATGCATGCAGGAAGAAAACAATGTAGTCACTCAGAATAATTTTTAACAAATCTAGACCTCTACAGTTTTACTTTTTTAAGTGACAGCCTATCTGGTTATAGGACTGATATCCAAAGTCATCAGTTTCCACTACTAATCTTAACTGTTATTTGCTGTAAAGGTTTAGACTAATCCCTGAACTTCTTTTCCCATAATAAACTTGCACAATGTCCTCTGTGCCCAAACACAAAGCTTATCTGTACACAATATCATTAATAACAAAGTAATTCTGGGATACATATTTGTCAGCATATTAAATCTGCATTTTCATTTCATTATTCACATAATCACAATTAGCATGATATAAAGTTAAAAGCAAAATTTATCAGTAATAAGATGAAATTACTTTGTTGATATAGTAACCTGCTTACAAGGTAAAGGAATGGAGAGGCACAGCTACAGGGGAGGGGAAAAAGGAGCAAAAACAGCAGCAGCTATTCAGGGCACAAAATCTATTCTTTGGCACAACCTTTCAGGTTAAATGCAATATGATGTTTATTTACAGAGCCATAAACCTGATTACTAAAATAACAGTTAATCTAGGATAAGCTATTTCAGAGTCAACGAGCTCTACCCTCAAACTTTATCCCCCTACTGCTTCTCAGTCACTCCAGGAAGCTTTCCACAAACCTATTGTGAGCTATTCCAACCTCCAAATGAAAGCCAAAGAAATACCAGTGTGTATCTTTACTATACCTTGGGAGCATAAGCAACAACTCAGTTAATCTTTCAGGTCTGACCCACAGCTATCCTGAGTAGCCCTACATTAGTTACATGCAAGCCCAATACCTACCAGAGAGGCTACCATGGAAACGGCTATGTGTCATGTGCATGACCAGAGGGGCAAACCCATCGGTGTGACATTAACAGCTCAAGCCAGTCTAACTGACCGCTCCTCAGAGTGCAACTATAAGGTAGGCGATAATGCATCTATCTTGATGACAGCTTTCAGCAAAGAAACAACTCGATTTTCTTGTCTTATTACTGCAAACCTCTCTTAAAGCTATCTGTCCACAACATGATATCGCCTTGCTGTATATTCTGCCCTCTCCCCTGTAAAAAAGACTTCAGTGACTCATTCTCTTCCATCAACTTCTCCAAAAGAAGTCCTGCTGGAAAGCCTTTGGACTCCATTACAAGACACAGGAGATGACACGTACAAAGTAGCAACTGAGAGATATTGCAAACGCTAAGAAGAGATAAATGTTACTGTTTGGTAGTACAGTGTTAAATGTACAGCATCTTTTCAAAAAGCAGAGCATAAGTCTTCCTGAAATTTAATAAACATTTTAAGCTTTCACTGCCAGGGAGAAATCGTTCAAATATTTATAATGAATAATAAAAATTAAAAGGTTTGGTACTAGAAGGTACCACATATGGAAATAATTTCCAAAGATGTAAGTCAGTGTATATTCAATCCTTAGACTAGCAGTGATAATTCACTAGAAGTTTATTTGAAAGTGTCTTTGAGCCTGAGTAAAGGAAGATAAAACAATATTTGTACTAAAAGACTACAGTGTTATTTTAATGGAAATTTATTGACAATTCTCTACTACCTACCATGGCAACAAAGAAAAAATAACCTGATTTTATCAACTGTGTTTATATTGAACCTAGAAAAATAGCATATATGTAATCACTGACACTCCCCTCTTTTTTGTACTACTTTATATTTTCTTCCTTGATAAAACTTGGTAGTTCAGAAAAATGACATGAAATAGTTGAGGAAAAAAGCCCTGAAATTTTAGTTCAATAGTACTAGACATATTGTTGAGCTGACATTAGGTCAACAAGCTCTGTCTGTTTGGATAAACTAAAGCCATGCTACCAATCATTTGTTGTAAACAGACATATTTACAAATATAGTATTTCCTTTAACTATTATGATATGGTCCAATCTGAAGAAACACAGTAAATTTTAACAAAAATATAGTTTAATCCACCAAGAAGGGAAAAAAACCCAAAACCAAAACAAATCACCTTTCTTTAGTGCCCAGAAAATGAATGAAGCTTTACAAAATTAAAATAAAGATAAAACTCTTACCAAGGCTGGAAACCACAGAGCTTTCTTCTTATCCACACTAAAGCAGTCCACACACACAACTTTTCCTAATAACTCGTCACTTTGTTTTCTATCATCTTCATCTTCATCGCTGGAAGAGGATGAAGATTCTTCTTCAGGACTAAACAACAGAAAAAGACTTAAAACTCAACTATTCAAAACTTGCCTGTTGTAATTACTGGAGACCCAAAGCTAACTGTTGAACAGGCATAAATAATAGTGACTTCAGTTGCCTGATAAGTGTTTTAGGATAAAACTGAAGTATTTATAAGGATATTATAGTAACTCAAACATTACAAACTCAGAAATAAACTTCCACATGTAACACATGCAAAAAACAAAACAAAACACCACTGCACATCCACATGGAGGAACAGAAATGCACTCTCAGGACATTCAAAGCTAGAATTCTGCCTTCGTGAAGCACTGTTCAAAAATACGGCTGCAGTTGTAGTTTTGCACCAACATTAGCTAAACTGTTTTGGTTTTCTTTTTAATCTCTCTGTGCTTGTACTCTAACAGCCATACAGAATAAAAAGCTATTTTGAGAGAGGACAAATCTCTGAAGAAGGAACATCAGCTATGAAGATAAACAGCAATGAGAATCAGCAGTCTATTTATCCTGAAACAGTTCTTTAAAGATGTGCAGTGAAGCATTTTAATGACCATTTCAATTTCACATTGAATGAAGCACTGGAATGTAAGTAGACAGGCAAAGGTGCAATGACATTTTGATTAAAAAGGGTTGTGGCTTATTATCTTGACCATTCCAGTACAAAGTTGCACCTGGGTTTAACCATATGGGGAGTCTAAATGTACAAACCCACTCCAACTAAAATTACCTGCTACTGATTAAAAATAGCAGAACAATAATAACAATAATAATTAAAAAAACCACCAACCAACCAAACCATCAACACCCAGAAGTCCTGGTGCGCACTCTCTTTTTTTACTAATCACTTTGAAGAAAATACACACTCTGTTCAACGAGCACAACAAGCAGAATTTTAAAAGCCATTTTCCATTTTTCAGGTAACTACTTTTGAGTACAAAATTCAGTATTCTTCAGAATTGTGAGTTCAGAAGACTCACAATTACCATTGGTGTAAAAGAAGAACACTGATTTTCAGTCTTAGGTGAGTTGTTATGTTTCATTTTCCCCACCTTAATTTTAAGTCATCATGTACAGCGCTCCTAAAGCATTGGGGTTTCCCCACACATACACAACATCCTTTTTTAAAATAGTGATTTATTTAAAATACTGTATGAAGCCCTTCAGGCTGCTTTCTGGGCTTTGAGAAACTCTTGTTGGAAGAAAAAGAAGTCAAGGACTAGAGAGAAAGCCAGGACTATTTTAGAGAGACTACAACCTAGCTCACACCAATATCTCTGCAGTTTGTCTTTTTACTTGATTCAGTCAATATTAATCATAAATATGTTGTTTCTGTCATAATAATGACCTATACAAGAGAAGACAACCTACAAACAGACATCAAGAATGCTGCAGTCACATTCTCTGTGGTATATGTCAGCTTTTTTCCATCTATTTCCTTTAATACATCACAAATTAGTAAATCAGTAACTGAGTAGATTTCTAATACCTCTACATCTAGAGGGCTATATTTATTTCAAACAACTGAAATGACAGAGTGTGAAAGGAAGTACGAGAACTCCCTTCTCACCCCAGCCACTACCACCTCAAAACTTTAAAAACAAACAACCTCCACCTCACCAAACCACAAACCCCCACCCACCCACAAACAACGAAGAAAAACAGTCAGTAGAGTATTTACCACTGTGTTTTTTTTCCAAGATCACAACTATCAAGAATTATAGCACCTAGTTCACTGCTCCTGAACTCGGTTCTTCTATCAATAAGCTCTGTTGCAAACCATAATACTGTCCACCTATTTCTAAAACCCTTCAGGGACCTTGTAATGAGAAACCAAAAGTCTATATGAGGATTCTAGTACCTTCTACAAAGACTTCATTGTAATGGGTTTAGTTTGAGTCCAAAGTATTTAAAATACTAATATTCTACTACAGAGAAGCTTCTGAATGTAGCTTAACAATGTATTTTCACTTGATCCCACTTTGGTTTTTTACTTAAATAAAATCAAGAAAAAAGCCCACCTTGCCTATACCTGGTATTATTTTAAAACCTGATTACATGAAGACTTGTAATTACTGCATGCAACAATACAAACAAAATTGACTCTCAGTCTGAGTGCTAATCAACACTTTTCATAGAGCTGCCTGTATTTTGAATAAGAGAAACCTGAACATACAGCTACACACACTGAAAGCTTCAGAACTGAAAACACACAAAGATGTTAAAACTTACATATGATTGGATCTCCTTCCTCTGTTTGTTTTCTTCCCTATAACAGGAGTCCCAAAGTGTTCTGGATTTGTGAGTGGAAGCTGATCTAATGTCTGTTGAAATGAAAAAATACATATACATACACATATAAAAAGCCTGGCATAAGTTATTCTCCAAACCATGAATTTGTATAATCTGATTAAAATAATTGTTGTCAATAAAGAATTACAAAAGAAATACGTAAGTACAACAGACACAGCACTGTTTAAATTTTTAAAAATACTGTGAGGTTCAGGGTTTTTTTTTTGTTTTTTTGGGAGGGGGCAGGGGGATGGTGTTTCAACATTTTCTTTCCACCTTCAAATAATTAACTTTTATCCACCATGCAGAAAATTCTTCTCAGAAGTCCTGCCTTTCAACCATTCAAACACAGAATTAAGTGTCAGGTTATCACGTACTTTGCTGACTTGGAATACTCCATCTCTACAGGATTAATTCTTTGCCTGTCCTATCATCAGACAAAAAACCCCATCATCTACTTATAAATGAACAAGATCCCCTATGTAATGAGACTGCAAAATAACTCAGTAGCAACAAACATGACAAGTTAATTGTACTTTTGCTAGTAATTCACAATTTGATATGGGAGAGAATGATTTTAAAACAATTTTGAAGAGGTTGCTTCACTGATAATTAAGAGGATGCTAATTGATGCTATCTTAGCATCAAAACAAAATGAGAGGGAGAGAAAGAAAGGACTTTCTCTGTTCAGGAAGAATGCTAAAGCATCAACAGAAGGCCTCCATGGACATGTAGTACCTTCTTTCCC
>NW_009910820.1:47882-63278 GCF_000696875.1 Nestor notabilis
TATTTGTTTAAATGATACCTATTCCAAATACGAAGGCTCCTGGTACAGACAGGTTATTTGTGTAGGCACTTACACTTGTTCTTTGAAAGAAGGCATAAAAACCTTCTAAAGTAAAGAGGGGACTCTAAATTACACTTCTGAGTCACATACTAATTTTCAAACATGAAACACCAACAAGAATCTCAGAAGTATTCTATGTCAGACAGAACTGGACATAGAAACAATGAAAATGGTTTTTAAATCTTAAAGTAAATGTGTGATTACTTCAGGGGGTGGTGGACATACTAAAAGATCCCACACGCTTAGGAAGTTAGAGATGAAGCTAAAGCAACATCAGAACAAGACAATTGTGTGGCACTGGTCTAATTACAGAAGAAACTGGAGATGCAATTTTCCCTGCTGAGTAGCTGTGCAATCATGAGGTAATTATTAGAAATGTACAAAATGTGTTTCATTGAGGGATGGTGACAGTGAATTGCGTAGCAGTGACTTCTGGCAAGACATCAAAAGTTAAGACGATAAAAATGATGACAAAATAAAAGAGTAGGAGTCACCTGACTGTACCTTTTCTTCGAATCTGACAAAATAATCTGAAATCACTCTTGTTCAGCCAAATGAGTCATAAAGCAATTTACAGACACTAAAATTTTTAACCTGCTTACTACACAAGTAATACTCCTGAAACCATATTAAAAAAGTATTTGTGGAACAGAAACAACCTAGTTTTCAGAAGTGCTAATCATTAATGACAAAGAGCTAATTGAGGGAACAACACAAATCTTTGAAATTATGGCATTTATATCTGAATCCAGATTTAGGCATCTAATTAGGCCCTCTTCTTTACCTGTGTGTAATCCTGATTGAGAATCCTAGAAGGTATTTGAACCTTCAAGAAGAACCCAACAGGCAGGCAACAAGCTCTGCTAAATACAGTACTAAAGCATATTTATGTAAAGCAAAAAAATCCCAGTCTTCAGTAGCTTTCCAATAAGCTTACATAATTGCATAAACCTGTCCATCAGTCCAGATTGTTTTACATAATAAGTAGGAATAACCCTCATTGTGAAATCTCAACTATTTGAAATTTGCTGCAGTTGTCTGCATACTTTAGTATGCAAGTCACCTTTAAGACAATGAACCAGCTTCAAAATACTGGTAACTGTCTTCAAATTAACAGGTAACAGCAACTTATAATTTGCCTTTTAAAGGAAAAGGACTGAACTATTAAGTTTATCAGCTGTTACAAATTAGGCTTGATCACCTACCTAAAATCCAGCAGAACTTGATTTATGTCCAAAGATGTAAATTTTTTTTTCATGTACTGTATTTTTACTTTTTCCAATGCATACTTACAGATATTTTTTTATACAAAGTAACCAGAGCCTATAGACTGTATTTTACGTAATCTCCATTTTTAGTAGCATGGATGTACATAACATACTGAAGACTGAGGTACTAAAAATATCACTTTTAAACTTTTCTAAATAAAAAAATGTCATATAAAAATTCTTCAATTACCTCGCTTTCAGCAAAATGTCTTTCTCCTTTCAAGCACAGGGAAGAGCAATCACCATCATCAAACACTGTCACCAGGTAAGAAGTAAGACAAGGAAAAATAAGTGACTGATTAGATGTCAGAAAGAATGATATATATATATTCCTGTAGCCAGTCCTTAAAACAAAGCTGTACCTGGATACTGCTGCGTACTCAGTAAAGCACTTGTAAAGATCAATGACATACATAGGCTGCTGTCTCACCATAGCTACTCCATGCTCACATATGTTAAATGCAATCTAAAGCAATCAGTAGTTTAGCAGACACTTTACTAAGCAGGACAAAAATTAAAAATCAACGCAAGCTAGAATCAAAAAACTATTGTTCAAGCATTATTTTTCCAGAACTTCATCACATAACCAGAACTCCTACAATATTCAAATGCAAGCTATGCTTACTTTGGAGAAACATAAATGGGTATTGTGAGCAAAAGCGACTGTTTAATGTTTTATGAAAGTTCAACATCTTTCTCTACTGACTCAACTATGCTACAAAACAGTGACATCAGCCTAAGACAGTAATTGTCAAAGTGCAATCATCAAAAGCAGCTGTAGTGAGAGAACTGTGGAGCTCCTGGTTTCTTGACTTTCTGCTACCTATGCTATCCCCAGGTCAACCGGAAACAAGTTCGTAATACATTTGGCCTCAGTTATATACTTCATTTTTTCAAATCCTGAAATGCACTGCTCACATTCAAGGTGGGATCTTCAGAAGCTGTTAAAGTGATCATATATAAAAGCAAGGTTTTATCAAGCCTTCTACAGGTACTTAATGGATTAAAACTTCATGACAAATTTTAACTCTCAGGCTATGCTTACGCTGTTCAGTGAGACAAGAACTGATTTCTTCCCCCCAACAGTGATAATTATATTCTTGCTCCCACATTGCTGTGGCCTTGAAGACTTTTCTGGGCACCCAACCCCAAGATTAGGTTAATAAACTACATAAAAAACACTTCAGCAATTTCTTAACATGTCTCTTTCACCTTCATTCAAATCTTCTCTTCTGTCCATCAAAAGTAATGCCAAGCCTGACTCTTATCAGACTATATGTAAACACTTCCACAAGTAAGAGTCAAAATAACAGCGTTAGGAGAATTAAATGGCTGTCAACCAGCAAAAGATGCCTGGCAAGACCAGCGACATTAATTTTCAGCCATGTCTGGCTTCCAGATAGTGGATGCTATACTCTATTTTCAATATTTACTAATTTAAATAAAAATATACCAAAAGCAACAAGGTACATCAAAATTCTTGACTAGTGTTTATTTGATACGAAAGTAACTTTTGCCTATTTCTGATTGTTTTTCATCCCTATCTAAAATTCAGTATAGCTGATGAACAGAATTCCCCCTTGTGACTGCCATTCCCTCGTCTGTGTTTTATATTACAGTAATTGTTGAGTACTGTTTAGTGACAAAATATCAGTTATGGATGCACATCTGTCACTTCGAAAATTTGTTGAAAATTATCAAGGGCAAGAACTGCACAAGAAAACACATAGATTTGGAGCTGCATCTCAAATGGCCAGCACATAATTAAGCCTTCCGCTTTGTTAAGTGAAGTAGAAGGCAGCAGGTTCCTAATTCAGTTTGTGTTAATTAATGTAACAGTCTCCTTACATAATGAGAGATTAAAAAAAAACATAAATCTATCCACTTCAAAGGATAAGCTGACTACAACAGAGGTAAATCTATTCCGAGCTAGGTAGGTAGCCATGTTATGTATCCTATGTGGTAATCTGCTTGTGGCCTCTTCCCTGGCAAGGGCATTCTTAATCTTGTTCTGTTACATGAATACATTCAAAGGAAAAGCTTCACCTCCCTGAAAGACTTGTGTAGCCACCATAGCACATACGGCTGTAATGACATTCTAATGTAATGGAGCACCCTCAAAACAGTTCACTGAGCAGACATACAGGAGTGTGATGCATTTAAAAACATCTATTCCGGAACTGCAAGGGTTGGCAGGGGGAGGGAAAGGGAACAAAAATAAAAAAAAAAAAATGAAAAGGGAAAAAAAGGAAAGTAAAAAAAAAAAAAAAAAAAAAAAAGAGGCAACTTAATGCAAATAAACCCACTTTGAATTCTGAGAAATAGCAATGTAATGAGAGGGAACTCCAGAAGGAGGTAAGACTACTTTGAAAATGCACAATTCTGCATTTTCAGTAAAGCAAACAATCCTATGATTTTTTTTTCTTCCCTCATAATAAACAAAATTAAATGTTAAAAGCATCACTTAACCTTTCTAAAGTCATATAAATGACAAAACAGTAACTGGTTACCAAGACTGGAATACCTTGAACTTTTTGAGGAATCTATATAGGACAGACAAATAAACTAAGAACACTTCATATTCATGTGTTACACTAATTTAAAAAGGCTATACCAGTTGGTTGGGGGTTTTTTGTTTGTTCTTTTAAATTTATTAGTCCCTATCTTCCTTTGGTAGAAAAGTAGTACCAAAAAAGACATGTAGACAACCTGATGTACAATTTCTATTCAGACAACATCTTATGAACATAATACAGACAAAGGTGCTCTTAAAGCAATCTTGCCCATCCTTTAGTGTTAAAAGCGTTCTCAAGCAATCCTAAATAGTTACTCCTTTGAATTCTACATGCTACTGCTGCAGTGGCATAAACAGCCTTAAGTAAGCACTTCTGGAATGGCCCTATTTCAGATCTGTCCCTTCACACAAAGTTTTTGACCAAATCACAGTAATTTTATTCACAAAATCATTAACAATGCAAGTAATTAGATACTTCTCAACAAGTGCTAGGACAACATTAGGTAACAGCTGGTTAAGATGCGTGCTAATTCTGAAGCATGGTAAATGGCAAATATCCCTTGAAGTAGGACTTTCACTCGGATCTGCAAAGTCATCAATGTCTGTAAAGATAATTTCAGTCTCATGCCACTTACTCTCCTGACAAAGATTATTCTAATTAGCCACTGCTAGAGTCACTTCTCTCTCAAAGTGCATTACACAGCCAGCAGCTGTTCCACTTCTACTGATTCTCCAAGGTCAATATGCTTTTGTCTACTTCTACCTATAAAATACGTTTTTTGGCCACAACTCTTACATCTCTTCTTCTTATTTTCTCAAGTTCAGGATTTTTGACAGACATCTACTTTGATTTACTGGCTGCAACTCTGTGACACCTACCTACAAAATTTTACCTTCATAGACTCCTATCATATTCTTCCTGCTGAACTGCTAGCCTTATGCTTTCTTAGGACAAACATAGACATACAACAGTTCGAACAGCAACCACACCATTTTGTTCTTGAAAGCTCTCACATCTAATCCACTTCTATGTTAATTACAAAGACACTATCTATACTGTTAATTCCTGTCTTTATACCTAATGTTTCAACTAATCCTAACCTGGTCTCTCCTTTACTCTTACATTCTACTTCTCCAACAAGAAAATAGGTAATATTTTCTGCAACACTTCCCTGAAAAGACTTATATAAACTTACAGCTCTATTTATTCCTTTCTAAAAGGACTACAACTAGGGAAAGTTAGTCTTTACACAGATGTTCAACTTCACTTCATCTATAACAACCCTTAGTATCTCAGAAACAACGAAGTCTTGCTAAGTTTCTTTCAAGACCTGGTCTTCATCTTCTCATGTCCAAGTTATCTGCCAAAGAAGGCAATATGCAGTCTCTCAAGAAACAATAAATCTCCTTAGTACCCTTAAGACTGATGGAATATATACTTTCATTCTACAGTTGAGCAGTTTTCCCCAAGACAGACTGATCTACAGGTACACAGCATCAAAGCAGAACCCATGTATGTAAAGGTTTTAAAATATTTTTTTTCTTTTTATACAAAGCTGTATTTGTTTGTGGGCATCTGGATGCATCATCTGAAGTCTGAAATGTCACATTAAAAAAATGCGAAAACAAACAGGAAAAGACTTTTCTAAAAAAACAAGCTATGTCTTTTTTCAGCACAGTTACCAGGGTTAAGCCCGAGAGTAGGGAAAAGTAAGTATTACAACTTGCTTTTTAAAAGCAATTCTCCTTTTTTAAGTAACTATGACAGCATATTTTGCTTCAGAATATTTAACAATAGCATATTAAATATATAAAGAAGCAGTTGCCAACTATAGAGCAATTCACTAGGTCTTTATTTGGGGTCCCAATTTCATACTGTGAGGGGTACAGTTTCTTATAAAAACCCAAAATAAGAAACTTACTTTTTGGGGGGTTTTAAGCAAACTTTGAATACCTAAGCATCTCCAAAAATCTCTCTCACCATGCTTAAGATATGTCCAGGTCAGAAGCTTATTTTTAAGTCATGAGTTTTATTCAAATACATAACCATTTCTCTTACCTACAGTGTACCAACTTGCATCTGTTAATTTGTTGATAACTGCTTCCTGGTATGTTCCATCTGGATTCTTCACTTCCACAACAGTTCCTACCTAAAATACAAAAGCCACTCAGCACTGCAGAACTTCTAAAACAAGCAATAAAGTTAACACTTTTGTATTTAGCAAACAGAAAAATAGGTTAGAAATTAACTATACCATGCTTTTCCAATTTCACTTGAATACATGTGTAACCCTCAAAACTACTTTGTTTCATTCCTCTAAAATAAGCCAACTAACTGAGCCTATTATTTCCTGCCAGCAGGTGGGGAACAAGAACCAATTTGAGTGATGTCACTCTCTTCTGTAAGAGCTTGCCCATCAAATCCTCCAGCTGAGTTTTCCAAAGCAACAGTGACTAAAAAATCACAGCCAGCCAAACTTCTTAGTTTTAAGGCCAAAAAGAAGAGAGAGACTTGCATCAGCTTGTATGCTGGCATCCCCTTTAACTACAAAAGAAAAAGTTAACATGAAGAATATACTAACTCTAGCTCTGCACCATTCCCTTTTACGCTTCGTGATACTATCTGGCATATGTAATAAACAGAACCTTCCACTTCAGCCCCATACCTGCATGTACACATTTATGTCAAATACTGAAAAAGAACACTTTTTAAAGTGTTAGCAAAATATAAAATTTATTACCTTTAAAGGACCCTTTATGTGGTCATCCTGCACTTCCACTGTTGAAGAATCATGTCTAAAAGTTACCTACAAAATATAATTCAAGTGATAATCACTTGATACAACTGAGCAGCATAAGCACACGCAGATGTCAACAGACCTTTCTCTTACTCTCACTTTATGGTTAGTCACCATAACCATTATATTTGCTGAAAACCATTTCATTCACGTATTTTAGAAATAAGAGGACACAATTTCTTAATCATCAAAACTTCTAAAATATTTATTTATCTTTCAGAATAGAACCATTACGTCTAAAAGAAAGCGACAGTTTACCAACAATGTTTAATGGCTCAAAATGATCTCTTCAGTTCTCAATGATTTGAATTGTACTGCTCTAGTACCACACCAACAACAGAGAAAGTTTGAAAAGTTCTGAGCATAAATAATTCTGAAGAAACATTTATATTTCAATGCTCTGAGATCAAACTTAGCACCTATATCTAACCCCATATCATGAGAGTTTTTGCTTTTGCTGAATAAGATGCATTTCCCTCAATCACAGTTGAAAAATTCACACCAAAAAAAAAAAAAAAGTACAGGGCACTGCTGTCAATTAAACAAAACGAACAACCCAAAAAGCCTTTAAACTAATGTCAGCCTAGTCTACACACTGCTAGTTAACTGGAAGTAGATGCACAGACAGTTAACTTTTCATTCTTTCGAAACTGGAATAAGTAAATCCTGTAAGTATTTCCAAGGTATTTTCCCATGTTGTCGGCTGTATATTTAATTCTACACATGCTGTCCTCAGAGAAAAAAAAAGTCTGGAAATTCAAACTTACAATTAAATTATATGTATTAGATGCTACTGATATCCACCATTAATTTCACTCAAAATTAACTTGGTCACCCTGAAAGTTACAGGATCCTCCTATCAATTCTACCTGGAGTTTTATTTCCACACTCAACGAAACTGAGAAAATTCTGGCATTGCATTTGATGAACATAGGTACATCTTATTAACACACACGAGTAATGTTCTAATGTTCACCAGAACACCTTCACTTGGTTTAAGTATATGAAGGTTTATTTACTGTTCACAGTAAGAATGTAACACAAGAGTCAGAAGTGTAACACTAACTCTCACCTAGAACAATCCTACATTAAATCTGAGGACTTGGTTCACAAGTGTACCCAACTCACTATTTGAGAGTTTCTCTCTCAAAGCACAGAGCAACAGCAATTTCCTTCAGCACAACAGCACTCTCTAATGCAAATTCTCCTACTTAACATCCTCGAGAGAAGCATTTAAAGAGTTTTGTAAACCCTGAAAGGAGCAAGCAGCTGACAACAGCACCTACAACCAGGACAAAGCAGAACCTACCTTGACTGGCTGAATAGAACACAAATGCTCTAAAATGCTTGACTACCTTCCAAGTGCTACGCAAAGAAATAGTCATCTTGAACCAGATCAATACACATTCTTGTGAAGGTATACTCTTTTTAGAACTGCATCATCCCACCTACTGACGACAAATACTTTCTGTCCACCTGACAGACATCATCATACTTTGTCACCTGAAAGCCAGGCACAGGATTCAGGCTATGAATTAACCGAGCAAAGACTACCCTTCTGAAGTTCAGCTTGACAGGTACTTACTCCTCTCTTTTCAGGGACTTATCTAGAAATCAAATGTTCAGTTCAGATGCAAAGTAATCTGAAACCTGTGGTCACTGCTGGTTCATATAAAATATCCAGCATATCAATTCTGATTTAGAGACATCTGGTTTTATTTACTTTCTGTAATTATCTTAAATGTATTTCACAGCAAAAAGAAACTCTATCCAAACCCAGGAGCCAGCCACAATGCACTACAATGAAAAGTAAACAAAATAAATTGTTACTGTGTATTCCAGAATGTTCTTCTCTTTTTAAAGGATGCCTTGGGGCTTTGACTCCTTTTGAGGAGATTTTTGATACCAACAGTATTTGCTCCTTGAGATATTGCCAGTGTGGATCCCTTCTGTCTCAGACAAAGATTATGATTCGGCACATCGTCCACGTGTTTAGATTCAGTTGGAATCCCTCTTTTCTTCACCATCCTGAAAACAGTCCTGGTAAGCTCTACACAGAAGATGCTTCACTAGTTTCTGTTTAATCAAGACATACAGCAAAAACCAGTTTCTTTTGAAACTTCTGGGGAAGATGCTCAAATACAATTGGGTGCAGATGATGGTGCTTATTGTTTTAGGAGACTGTCAAAATAAACTGGCTACAATAGCTCTCTAAGAAAAACTGTAACAGATCCTACGAAGTGGACTACCACTCTTCTAACACCAATAGTCTTGCCCATTAGCCAAATCTGTTCTGCCTTCGACACTTCTCACAAGCCCAGGCAAATCTTAAGTTTCATTGCTTTCCATAACTAAGTGTGTAAAATTCTCTAATATGTACAGAACCTGCCAAAGACTGCTGAACTGTGAAATATAGTACCTATTGTTACTGAAATGATAAACACATAGTACTTGTGTTAAATTAAGTAAAATTATTAAATTGTACTGGTGATGGAAAAGTTATGAAGGTATTCCTCCAAATATTCTACAAAGAACATTTCATCAGAAAAAGGCAGGTAAGAGGAGATGCAATTAAATGTATTTTACTTGCCCGAGGATGACATACTCCACATTGACAAAATTTCGTTGACATCCTCCTTTCTCAACAGAGCATCTAGTCATAAAACTTAAATGAAAGCTTCAAACTAAAATTGATGTGCTGAAGTTAACTGACTTTCCTCTAGTAGTTCTAGGAGAATGGGGCATAAAACATACTGGGTCCAGAAGAAACTGTTAAACAAGTGGAAAATAAATGCAGCAGATAAACTACTAAAATTCCAAAGTACAGCTGATAAGAAGCTTGGTTAGAGCTAATACTGCCGGAAGTCTGCATGTGCCAGAAAAAGCTGAAAAGATTTTTAAAGAAAAACCAAGGGGTCAGTGTTAAGTTTAGGGAATACATGTTCCTGGTGGAGGAAAGACAATGTAAACAGATATTGTTACAGCACTTACACACAAAAACCTTGACTACAAATCATATTACTCTACAAAGCAACAACAGTACTGGGGCTTAACTGCCCTAAGCTATACAGTTACAGCAAAGACACACACAAACTTGAATCCACAGGGCTTTAGGCACAGCCTCTACAAACACTAAAGATTCTATTCTATTTCATTTCAAGATCTTTCTACAAAACATTGCAGCAACCAAACTGCAAGTAATAAACCCGTAAGAAAATATTTATCAATGAGTAAGTGCAAGTGGCCATCTAAGAAGTGGTATGAAAGCCCTTTAAAGAGCTGAAAGCAGTTAAGATTTCACTTATCTAAGCACAACATAAATTCTTGTATCTGTTAAATCAGTTAAATACTGATACTTAACAGCTTACACACTGATACTTAGTTGCTTAAACTCAATGGTGCTGTAAAGCACAGACCAGCTGATGCTGTTCAGAGCTATAAAAGATCACTAATTTGCTCTAAAGACTTTTTAAAGATTCCAGATTTAAGACTAACCTTCTTGTTTACATTATTATCAAGTAAGTGACAACAGTGCTTCCAACGAGGGCTTTTGGAGATAGCCTGTGCTCTCATGTACACTATAGGCAAAAAAGACCATAGCATGACAGCAGATTCAAGCTATGCATGACAGTTCATAATGGAGACTCTTCTGTAACAGGTTATCATCACTCACAATTCACACATTTTCACTTTTATTTCGAGTAGATAAGAAAAATATTCTCTGCAACTCTGTTGCAGAGCAACAATCTAATTTATGTTTAACAAATGCTTTTGATCCTTGCTCTTGTTGCATTTCTGTATGAGGTTAAGAGACAGAGCAGAAAAACAGTACCTGCTCCCACATTAGAAGCTTTTAGGGCAACGTTATCCAAACAGAAATACAACGCCATTTTGCAGTGTAGACTTACTATATAATAAAAACAAGCCCAATGTTCTCTTTATTTCTAGAAATAATACTTTAAACTTCCAAGCAATGCTTAAATCTATCTCTTGCGTTCCCTCTCCAATTTTTTTTTTTTTTTTGTACTGCATGTGGCTTATGTTGATTTATTCAGTCATTAACTAGTCATCATAAAGATTAGGTGAGATCCCCTGCTTGCTATTCTGCAGGACTAAAATATTTCAAGTCTTTGCTGGAAGACAGCAAGTTTTCATCCTATTCCTGAAACATTATCTAGTTGCCACTGCTGTACGGCAGTAACCCGTGTTCCTGAAGTAAAAGAATCCGTATTAAACCTACATTGAGAAGGTTTAGCTATTTTCTAGTAACATTCTCCCATACGCCTACATTTGTCATATTCTGATCAATTACTTTAAGGTCAGCCTATGGCACTGAAGGCCACAAATACTGGATGCAAGCAGATGACAAAGCAGTGAAAAAAACAATGTATTTAACTACATGTGGATGAGCAGAGCACCTCCCCTCCCAACAAAACAAGCTTACTGTTATTTCAAAGACTTCACTGCCAGCCTCCAAAGAAAGGACAGCTGTCTTGAGACTGTAAAGAAGTTTCATGTTGTGCCATTTTGAACATTGATGACTTTTTCCCTCCCCCACAAAAAGCATCTGCAGGAAAACCACATACCTTGACTTTGACAAGTCTTTTTGCTGTTTTGATCTTGGCTTCACAGAAGGCTCCTCTATACTTCGCACTCACATCAGTGCCCACTGTGAGATAGGGAGGCTCATCGATGGCCTGGAACAGAAAAGAAAACAATTGGGTTTTAATTACTAGCCACTGGCAATATAGCTGTCATGGTCTCACTAGTTTTTGTGGACAGAGCATTACAAAACAGCCAAATAAAAATTAATTTGACAGCATATGTACATCACTGCAGGAGAAACACAGAACACAACACTAAGCTCATGCAATGACTACCATAAATACGATAAACTAATATCACAGCTGTCTGCAACAAGAACCACATAAACCTCCAACCTCTGCACCACCTGAAGGCACAGAAGATGACCAGTTCTGCTGCAATAATGATGGCCAACAAGTGTTCTACCTTCTCCTTTAATTGCCTCAAGATCTCATGAAGACAGTGGTGGTGATTTCCCTCAGATAATTAAGGTTCATTTTCATTAGTAAGTAGAACAACTCTGAAGAGACTTCGTTTTTTCACTTTTGAATAGAAGAAAATTATATAGGTAGATGCTCAACATAAGATCAGCCTGATGGTAAGAGTACAGTAAGACAGTAGCAGTAGGATAAACACACAACGAAGGTGAAGAGCCCAGACAAAAGACAATGTTCTGTAACAATCAACAGAGGAACAGGTGATACCCAAACAAGGAAACAAGAAATAAGAGGGAAAGAAATGTTTTTTGGGGTAGGAGAACATGGGTCTGGATCAGCATGCAGTGAGCTCATGAAGGCTCTATTCCTCTCTCACACAACCTCACCTAGCACAATCTGTGGAGGAGATTCTAGGTAACCAAAACACCTCACTGTCACTTCACAGAACATGGGTCAAAAGAGAGAAGGCAGAGGGTGACAAGCAACAGGAGCGATGTATGTTCCAAAGAGCTGCAAGCCCCCATGCAGCCCAAAACCAGAGCTGGGAAGAGGGATCTAAGCCTTTTTCTAAGCCCACATCGTGTTTCTGCACTCCTACGGATTCAAGCACAGCTTTCAAGAGGCAACTCTGGCACATCCAGGCTCTCTGTGGGAAGAATACAGAGATAATCTCCCTCACAGGTCTCAGAGCTACTGTTTGATACAGAGGTGCTTGCACTCAGCATCAGGTAATTCCCACAGGCTGTTTCCAGCTCTAATATCTCAGAAGTAAAGGCATGCAAGTATGTACCTGTGAGAAATGAATGCTTTGATGAATTATTTTCAGAAACAGAAGTTGTGCAAAACTTTAAATTGAAACTCATGAGATGCTACAGTGTTAATTCTGTATTAATGTTTTACTCTGTTCAAGCCTACATCTCATTTTCAGTTAACAGAATATATTTCAGAATACTAGAAAACTCTTATCAATATGCACTTGTTAAGATCATCAGAAACATGAATCCCTCCCTCTCTCTCTCTCTCTCTGCATGCATGGTGCGTGACTGCATGCAGAATAGTAGGATATGCCACTCTGGTAGTAATATATCCATGAACACATACCTGATTCTACTCCAGACTTAACAGTAAAACTCAACTAAGATTAATGAGGTATCTGTTAGAAGAGTGTTTGGATTCAGAAACTCATTCCCTCCTTGCTTGTCTAACAGTGTAACCGTACTTGCCTTCAGGGCAAACTGCAATGTATTTCTATAGCTGTACTTGGAAGGATTCTGAAACAGGGACTAGGTGATAAACTTGGTTTTGGTTAGTACTCTCAGTAAAGTGTACTAAGTAGTGGCTGCTTCGCACAGTATAAATCTGAACAGGGGAAATAGCAATATATTCTCTTGCAAAGTCAGTAAAGGTCTAAGAGAGGAGCATCCTTCCTGCTCTCCCCAACGCTTTAGTGAAGAAACTCAGCACATCCGGAAAGTCTTTCATGCCAGTTGATCTTCCAAACTTTAAAAATAAAGTATGGAGTATTGGGATTACATTAAGAAGACAGACAGATCCCAGAAGGGTTCACACAGATGCACATAGCTAGAATTCTCCTAAAAACAAACACTTCAAGAGCTGGTTGTGTCAGTATCAGTCTATACCTCTCTATATAGCAAATCAAATTCATAACGTTAAGGTAGACTTACAGAAAAGAAAGTATGCTTTTTCTTCTCTACAATACCGGGAACAAAGACCATTCACAATCTGAAGCTCACATCTTTGACTGTTCGGAAGCTTATGGCAGAAGTACAGGCACGTCAACAGTCAAACTTTAAACCAGAATTTTAAATTCTTACTAAGAGTATAAACACCAATACTAGCGAGTACTTTATCACTACTCTGGCTTATTTTTAAAAGCTTCTTCCAAAAAAGAATATACATTCAAAGAATGAACATCTCTAAGAATTGATTTCTGTTACTACCACAGAAATTATTTTCAACCACTAGCCTAAACCTCCTGAAGTTGTTTTTACAACAGCTAACTCCTTTCCCTGGAATTAGGTAATACATACCACTATAAACAGAGTAATTTCAAAGAATAGCAAACATATGGGCAATTTGCTTACCACTGTAAAAATACAGTACTGGCTTTTGAGAAGAGATTTTATACTGATGAAATGCGTTTCTTTAATTACCACTATGACTCATTACATATATTTTTAATAACCATGCAAACTCTACAGTGGGTACATTTTTTCTGAAATTGTATTATTCTGTTGAAACACAAAGTATGTGGGCTTTTTTCCCCAAATCACTTGACTGAGATTATCAAAATACTTCCCTCTGACAGCATCAGTGGAAAGTAGTAAATTAAAACAACTAGAAAGATGTGATGCATCACAGAGAATGCAAACTAGAAAAGTAAACAGTAGTGATCAAAGTCTTGCATTAATTTCAAACAGTCCTCACCACAACTCTGTCATTTTCACGAGCTCTAAATGAGTCACCTATTCTCAAGCAGGTTTTACTCAATTCCACCAAAATTAGATAGAGATTAAAAATAAACGTACAGCTATTTTTATCTTTCTGTTATCCCTTCTCTGCTTTGTGCTTACATCATTTAATAGACATCCTTACACTCAGGGTGAATGTGTCTTTGCCTACTTAATTCTGACATGCTTTGGCAGGATTTGTTTTTATTCTTTCTTTGCTGTTCAGCGCAGGATACCAGAAATAAAATACTATGTTAAAATGCAGCTAAAATCTGAAAACATAATTCAGTAATCTTCAAAAAGATATTACAAGCATATTGAAATTATCTTAACAAGAAGCACTGCAATGGCCTCTAAGGGGATGGGGGAGACCCAATGTTGGACAACTCTAAAGTAAAAAGTTCTCAGCTTCTTAAAATTATTAAAGGCTTCATTTTGAGACTACTCCACTAGTCTTATATCCTGCTGTCTCCAAATCCCTGGGCTGTAATCTCAAATTTCATTTTATTTTAAACCAAGGAAAACTGAATTTGCATTTACACTTTGTGTCTGGACACAATTTTCTGCAGTTCATAATTTCTAAAGAAAAATCATCTTTTCAGTAGCATATCATAAAATCATCAATAAACTTCTGCTCGATAGAAAAACTGAGAAGTATGCCCTGCATGCACCATCATTCATGAGATCATGAACTTCACTCATTCAGAACAGCTTCAACGTACACCCCAGATTTCCTCTCTCAGTATTTCTATGTCTCTATACTCTTTCAAAACAACCTTCAGTTCACACAAGAAAAAGAAAAGGAAAAGTGAAGGTCTGTTTTTATAAATTTTTTTAAACTACTGGCAGAAAGCTGGTAGTTAAGATCCTCATCAAAACCACCCACCAGGTGCTTACATGAGTGATCACCCCATGTATGATTGGGCTATCAGAAGGAGAGCTGGCGCTGCCGGGCGACAACGGGAGATGGGACATCCTTCACACGGAAACCGGTGAAGAGCTGTACCGGAGGCCTCGCTCCCCCGGGACTGTGGGGTGCAGCCTACCTGGGGGCAAGGAAGGGCTGTTTTGGAAAGAGAATGGGGCAAGACCTTCCCCAGCATTCGCTCAAGTGGGGTGCTGACTACTGAAAGCTGAGCATTACAAGCTGCGGAGAGCCGGTTCGATGCTCTGCCTTCGCAGTAATTTCGCTTAGCTCCTTAGGGACGGCCACGCTGGGTCGCGCCTGCGACCGCAAGGCAGAGGTGCAGGGCCGGCCCGGCC
>NW_009910821.1:0-40010 GCF_000696875.1 Nestor notabilis
GGTTGTTAGGGGTTGTTGCAAAGCTTTACAATATTCTCCAGGCAGGCATCAAAAATATAACAAAATGCAGTCTGTAAAATTCTGGCTGAAAACTTTAAAGTAAGCAAGAAGAATATGAATATTTTGCTGGCTGAGATTGAAAAGTGGAGCATAAATTACTATCTGATACTAGTAGATTTTTGCTCTTTCCAAAGGACTTTGGTAAGATTGTCTGCACGATCAAGGCATATCTCTTAAGATTAAATGTTAAAAACTGAAATGGAATAGCAGGTAAAGGGAAAATATATTTTGACACATAAAACTGAAATGTAGATGATTATACTTCTGATAAAACAGTCTACAATGTAAAATGTGTGTTTGTTTCAATTTCATTTCACATCAGTTAAATAAAGTTGCAAGGTTCACACTTTCTTTAGATCATTTTATGCTGATGTATCGGTTTTGTAAAGAGCTGTACTCCAGTGGGTAGAGAAAATGTTGCACTCATTTAAAGCTAATAATTGTGTTCATCCTGACATGGCATTAATGAAAAGGATTCTATTCCAATTACAAATATATATGAAAAAATAGTGTGGCATTAAAGCTCTCAAAACTGAAAAGATCAGGTGAATTTTCCATAGCAGTTGAAGTTTTACATCACAGGTTTATTCTGCTTACTGCATTGACCAATTTAATCGTGTGTAAACTGAATATATTTTAGTTAATTCATTACTGAAGTGATAACTGTTAAATGGGTTAAAAGATCTGTGAGTAATGCTTTTAAGTCATAGCACTATGTGCTAGCTTTGGCAATTACTTTTTTTCTTTTCTGACCAGTTATTGAAGAAAATATGAAAGGGCAAAATCTCACAGATTTGATTGTAAAGTTAGTTTTCCTGTTCTTTGTTGCTCTTGCTCTTTCTCAAGAACTTCCCCTGGGTTTTGCTGCATGTGAAGTTGATCCTTAAGAATAGAATATGAGCTGATATATTCTGGGACACTGAGGCCAGACCTTTTCCAACATGAAACCTAGACACAGAATTGCATGAGGGCCTGTGTGGATGGCAACCTTTCAAGCAACAGGGCACTGACTTCCTCCCTCCCACTGACCTTTCTATTGTTCTCACTTGCAATCCATAACTAGTTTGGGTTGTAGAACAGTAGTTCAAATTTGTAGCAAAAACTGCAGCCACCAAAGGAGGTGAGCTTGATCCATGAGTATTTAGATTCATACAAGCTTAAGAATATTTGTAATGCCATGCAAGTGGCCTGAACTAAGTCTTATAAGGCTGGTGTCTTGAGGATAAAAATATAGAGGTTACTTAGTATGATTGATGTGTAATTAAGCTTTGTTGCGATAGTGCACAATGAAAAGTATAATATCTTGGATAGTCTGTTCAACTGGTATCTTCTACCCTTTATGCTTAAGATCTGACCAGATTTCCTCTTCAGTGGCAGGGGCAAGTTGTGATGGCTTGGCCCTGGCTGGATCCAGATGCCTACCAAAGCTGCTCTGTCACAGACCTTTTGAAACACCTCTAATTTATTGGGCTCATCTCCCACAATTGCATCTACCTTCATCTGATTTCTCCAGTTCCTTGCTTCCTGCATCTGTTCCAACTGAAACTGCACAGAACTGCAGAAGTGGCAGCCCAGGGTGCCTCATTTCTTAAAGGCACTTGTAGCCTTAGAATTTCCATAGAGAGGGAAAAAAGATATTCCTTTGCATCTGTCAGCAAGTCAGTCATTCAGATACTGAAAGTTTCTTCATCATTTTGACGATGTGCAGGGTATTACTCTATTAATGTTCTTCCCTGAATATTAGAAAAGCAGTAGATGTCTTCAATTAGTAAAGCAAATCAGCAGGCAAGATTTCTCTCTAGTTTAATCTCCCTTCTAAAAATATGGGAGATGTTGATTTGTTATCCGCCCATTAAAATAAAAATCAGCTTAGCAATAGGTAAGACAAAAGACCTATTACTGGGTTGTAAGTACTCAAGATTTGGACATTTCAAACTGAATACTCAGTCTGCCTTTGGCAGGAAAAGAATTTTGCTTGGGAGCAAGAAATACTTGAAGACAGTAAAAGATCACTGAAATGGATAGGTATCTTTCTAATCAAGGTCAGAGTGTAGAATGGTTGGCAGAGCTGTACTCTGCAGGTTTGACAGCTGTAGTTTGTTTGAGTTGAAAGAGATCCTCAAGGCATATACTGACTAGGAGCAGTAGAAGAGAACAGGGGTGTAGCTACTGCAGATTACAGACTGCCACAGTGCCTGATGTAAACCAACCTGAACCAGTCTTCTCAGTGGGTCTGAAAGAAAAAACAGCCAGTGCAGGCCACGTGACAGTAGTCAAAGCAGTCACACAGAGGCAGAAATTGTCAGATGCTGTATACATTAAATCAGAACAAAACCAATACAAGAATCACATTGTATTGTTGGGTAAAACAGAAAGATACTTGGCCTTATAAAGGGATATGTTTAAGGACAATTGATACTTCTTAGTGATTAGTTTATCACCATGAGAAATATTTTTTCAAGTATAGAAATGTCAGTTTTATGATGAATTTAATTTCAATGATTCTCAGGGCTCTAATCACGTGATAATGACTTACAAAATCTTAAGAATGTAATTTCAATTAAAGATGTGCAGGTGGTAAGAACTCTGCATATTAAAGTAACAACAGATTCCTTTAAAATACATTATTTTGAACTTTAGACAGTATTTTCTGTTTTCTCTTTATCATCAGGTGTTTGTCCTTTATTTTTCCTGTGTGGTGTTGTAGCATCATATCCATAATGTTTTATGGGGAAATTGGTGGTATTGAGCCTGTTTATAAACAGGTGAAAAAAAACCCTGTAGGAAGCCTTATTTATGGTGAATAAGCATGCTTGGGTTAAATTCGTCCAACTTGTTTTCCATTCTATTTGCTAATAGCCTCTGTGGTATTGCAGAGATAAAACAGCATAAGTGATTTGTTTTGAAGGAGTACAATGGCTGTCTAGCAAATTATATAAAAAAAAATAATACAGAGAATTCTCTAGTGGTGAAAAAAAAAAACAAGCCCAAACCTCAAAGTTCCTTTAGACATCAACCTGTCCTTCCCTGAGAGGAATGGTATTATCAAAGAGCTTGTCATAGCTGAAGGGAACCTGCTTCTTAGAAACACACAGCAGGATGGGCTGACTAAAATATTTGCATTTGTTGAGCAGAAAACTGATTTTCCACAAGTAAAAGAGATTGCATGATACAGCAATTGGATTTTTCCACAAAGAAGAGATACAGACAGAACAGGTAACCTACTCCTCTAGTGACTGGAAATTTTCTCACAGTGCAGAAACCACTGAGGCAGCGCAATTAAATATTGAGGTCCCAGTTGTGAAGCCTAGATCAAAAATAACATGTAGATACAGACTTTTCTTTCTCTATGTGACTGAAATCCTAAAAGCATATGGGGATTCAGACAGACACCGGCAGTGAGGGTGGCTGCAGTCAGTTCCAAACACGGACACTGGGACTGTTGCCTTCCAGAAGCTATAGAAGGAGCCAAGTCTGACAGTCATGGATTGTAGGAAGTCTTAACTATACTTTCTCAGTAGTCTTGAGCCTGGACACTGTAGTATGTACCCAGGCTCTTAACAGAACATGGGAGGACTGGCAAGTGTTATAATGGGGAGCACTTTTACTTTGTTAATGCAGCAAGACCAGGATCAAAAGATAAAATGAGCAATACATATATGCAGCAGGCAACACTGTAATGTTGTGGTGCAACCTATGCTAGGGATACTCTTGAGTGACAAACATGTCTCTTGAACAGCCATTCTGACTTTGCTGAGGAATTCTTCATTTCTTCTCAGGGATCTGAACTCTACTAACTTTTAAACTCAACTTCCTCATTCTGTGCCTTTTCCCTACTTTCAGTAGTAAGAATCTGGAGAGGACTCCTAAAAGACAGACAATAATATACATGAAAGGTTGCAAATGAATAAAAGTAATTGTCCTTTCATCTTTCACACACTGTCATGCTAACGCAAATCCATTGGAATTTTATCAGCTCTTGTTTTGAGCAGATATTGTCAGGCTCTTAGAGGAAATCAGAATCTTAAAACTGCTAGATTGCACATTTAATCACAGCTGCCTTTCTCTTCATAGAAATGTTAACACACTGATTTCAAAACATTACCGATAGCTCTGTATATTTTCCATATAAAATGAAGTTTAACATAGTTAAACTAGAGGTGTAGTGTTGGCATTAGTTCAAATTGTGTTGTTAGCCACACCCTCATTATGCAGTGTATTTTGGTTGTCATGGATATGCTCACCAGAACCTGGAGTGTACAGGGAACAAATTTTGTGGTGAAGTTCATGTAGCATGTAGTGGTGTTTCTGTAGATGCTGCGTGGCACCACAACTTTCAACCAAGTTTGAATAGTTAGGTAGTACAAGGAATTTATACACAAAGGCAAAGAAAATGATAGATTAAGCACATGGGAAATATTTCAAGAGCTAGTAGGAAAGTGTAGAGTAAGGCCTGGCGCTCGAAGTGAGCTATAAGCACCACGTAGAATAATACCTTATAAGGTAAAAACCGCTGACTTGCCCCCTGATTGGCCGACACGCTCAGTTCCGCATTGCGAAAGGTATATAATGCTCGCTGTGTGCACAATAAACGCTGTTTGATCATCCGCCATATTGGTGTCTGTGGTCTCCAGCCCTAAGCCAGGGGGATGGCTTAGCTCTGCAAGTCTTGGCTGAAGCAACGCAGCAACAGGAAAGAAACTTCATTACATTTTTAGATCAGACTTGTTTCAGGTAACTAGACTGTAGAGTGCAAAAAGCTGAACACTACCACTTTTGTTCTATGAGTTTTGTAATGCTTATGGCAGAATGAGGATAAGAAGGATAATACCTTTTGAGGTCAATTAAACAAAGAAACAAAGGTGAGGAGCTGATGACTGCAAACCCTATGTATTGCAAATATATGCTATTCCAACCATTAGATTACTAGATAAACAAAAAAAACATAAAAAAATTCTGATCTGTATCTGGTCTGCTAGGACATTTGTTTTTCTTTGCTACTTATTTTCCATTTGTAATATTATGGATTAAGGAGTTAAATGTTCTAAGAAGGGTAAGTCAGCATGCTGGCTGCAATTTAAACTTTACGAATGGAACTCAAACATTAGATAGTCCATATGCCATACTTTTTAAAAAGGGAAGTAGTAACTCCTTGCTTCGAAATTGTAAGCCCCAAAAAGTCAAGAGATTTATCCCGGATAAATGTGAAGCAATGTTACCAGACTTGTTTGGCCCAGTACCTTCTCTCTCTCCTTTCTTTTTTTTTTTTTTTTTTTAAATACATATACTGAAGAGGAAGAGAACACAGGGAAATACCACTTTTTAGCTTCAGTATCAAGACATGTTTCTAGTATAAATACTTGATTGCTAGCTAGATAAATGGAAATTAACATTCAGACAGAGAGTTCCATTTCACACTGTCCCCATCAAAGAAAGATAGGCAGGCAGAAAACAACTAGAGGTGTCCAAAGGTATTTCAGTAAAAAATGCCCAGGGCAGAGATAAAGATACTCTGAAGGACAGTGGAAGAATTGTGTTTACACTGAAAATTTGATGGGTAGGATTGAAAAAAAAAATAGCCTTTAGTTATGGAAATACTTCTGCAAAATATTCAGAAAGGAATAATCTGCTCTTTTAGCACTGTATGAGCAAAGAAAACTTCCTACTCTACTGTGTAGTATTCTCCAAGTTGTTATGCTCTCCTAACATTTCCTCTAGGTCATGTAAGCTTTGGATAAATACAGAACCCTGTAGGATTTATATGAAAATTCCTGCTTATAAGGATGTTTTTGTACCCTGCTGACAACTTTTCTGAAAAGTGTGTTTTAGCAAACAGCGAAAACTAATCTGAACATTAAGTGCTGCCATTCGTAACTGGTGGCAAACTAGGCATATACAAGGGCTGGATAATTTAGCCCCGTGCATTCGTACAGCAAGAAAACAAGTTCGTCATAACATTTCATGTCTAATTTTTCTTTGAAGTCTTGGTTATATGCTTGTGATGCCCTGATACCTAGGATGCCTTCATTTGGCCAGTGTCAGCTTGAATTCTTACCATGAACTTACACTATTGTGATGTTAAGATAATTTAATTGAAATAGGTCATAATCTTGTCAGCTTTGTGTATAAAATATTATCATGTAATATTTCACAAATATTCTTTCAGCCTGCTGTGTATGAGCACTTGTTTAAACCAGCATCTCTTAGAACATAGCCTGTTAGAAAAAGAAAGTGAAATTTGAAACTGCATTTTGTGTTAAATCTGTTCATAGTTGTAAGAGTCCTGGCTTGAGGGTTTGGCCTCCATGAAGGGTGTTGGAAGTGGGACCTTGTTGGGTAGCCATGTCATTTTTCTGGTTCCCTTAATGTTACAGTCTGTATGTACACCATTCATAGTTTTTCTTCATTTTTAAGAAACAGAATTCATGAAATTATAAACATACTGTGTATTTAGTATAGTTCTACTCCATAGTTTTATGTGAATGCAGCCTGAATATAAAATATGACCCATGTGTCACTGCAATTTACCACCCAATTTCTTCAGATTATTATATTAAAGAAAATAGGCCTACCATTTAAAAGGACAGGTGGATATTCCTACTGGGGCAGATTAAGATGATAAAGTGCAATCTACAGAATGAGGTTTCTGCTGAAACTGATAACCAGGCTGTATTTTCCAAATCTCTATTATTCCAGTATTTATTTACTAAACAAAATATTTATGTTCCTGATTTTCTTAATCATATTCCTTAAAGAAATAGTAACTCTACTAGGATGAAAGGGTGCTGCAGCTCTTCTCTGTGAGGGCATTGTGATCTGTTGACAAGAGAAATCTGCTTGTTAGTTTGTGCCTGCTGTTGTTGTCAAGTGAGGCATTTGGAACCTGGGTTCCCTCTTCTCTGATTTGTCTTGACTTGTTCTTGCTTTGTCTAATATTGTAGCAGGATGGAACTACAGGTGCATTGCTCTTCTTGTTCCACTAGAAACTGAGAATGGGAATGCTAATGGTGTTCAGGGCATTCCTTTCTTGAATGCACATTCACACGATGTGCCTCCACGCAGTCTGGCCCCTGTCTTTAGACTAACTCACATAGTACATTTCACTGTATAGCAAATGATCATTTTCCTAGCTCACTCTTGTGTGCTCCATGCTTCTTCACTGTAATATCATTCTGAATAAGCTGCTGCAAGATTTCTTTTAAGTGGCTCTGCTGTGAAGATCTACAGTATCTGCAAGAGGAAATACTGTTTTGATTGAAAACAATTGCACACACCAGGAGAGCTGTAACTAAACACTAAGGAAACTGTAAACATTTTACAGTACAATCTCATGACACTTGGAAAGATGGTGTCCTTAGGCACAACTGCTGTTGATCTCTTGGAAGTGGAGCAGCTGCTCGCTCAGTAAGCTCAGTAAGGATGTCCTGGGTTCAGCTACAGCAGTCATTTTTTCTCCTTCTTAGTAGCTGGTGCAGTGCTGTGGTTTTGACTTTCAGCCTGGGAACAACGCTGAAAACACCCATGTTTTTAGTTGTCGCTAAGTAATGTTTACTCTGACCAAGGACTTTCTCAGTCTCATGCTCTGCCAGAGAGGAGGGGAAGCCGGGAGGAAGCAGAGACAGGACACCTGACCCAAACTGGCCAAAGGGGTATTCCATACCACAGCACGTCATGCCCAGTATAGAAACTGGGGGGAGTTACCCAGAAGGCCCAGATCACTGCTTGGGTTGGGCTGGGTATCGGCTGGAGGATGGTGAGCAGTTGTGTCCTCTCCCTTTGTTATTTCTCGTATCGTTATCATTATTATTGGTAGCAGTAGTGGTTTGTATTATTCCTTAGTTACTGGACTGCTCTTATCTCAACCTGTGGTAGTTAAAGGAGCTCAGAGTTAACCTAAATAACAGTAGTGCATCTGACTTGCTGTCTTGAGAATAGTTTGTGCCTGCAGTTGCTCAAACATCCACATGAATGCTTGGACACATTAACAAGGTCAGGTTTCTACACATTTTAAAAAACCACTAATTTTGGTTCCAGTAGAGCGTAATCCTTTTTTTTTTTTTTTTTTTTTTTTAGAATACTTCCAGCTATTCTGACCTGGTTTCAGAAAAGAACATGCATGTTATTAAGATCATATTTATTTTTATTTTATTTAAATCGGTTTGCCTTAAAGCTTCTGTTAAAAGTAACCATGTGCTTAGAGATTGTCAGTTTAACTTATTTTACGTTGAAGAGTGATGGAATGCCTTTTTCCTCCTTATGTGGAATTTCTCTATATTCAGGGAGAGGGAAATATAAAGTTGTGCTATTGACTAGGATATTCTCTAGTTTTAGAATTTTTTTGAGATGATTTTTGCACTGTTCATTTTTGAATTTGGGAGCAGAGCAAGTTTGGTGGTAATTACTCCTAATGCTGGCCTGGGAACTGAAACATATACATTTTGCACACTCCGTCAGTTCTTTCACTTCCATCTTAAAAACAAGAACATCAGCTGTCACAATGCGGTTCTTTAAACACATGTACACAAGAATTAAGACATGAAGCAATGAATTGTTTGGAGTGGAACAGCACTGAGTATGAGAGAATGTGCTTTGTAATAGGTTTTTTTTTTTTTCCACTGTGCTTAAGGATACATTTTTTTAAATGTGTTTTTGTCAGCACAGACTGATTGTATATTATTTTTGGTTTAGTCTTCTGGAAATGAACTTTGCAGGGCCTAACTTAATCCCTAATTGGATATTTGTTAACATTAAAAAGGATACAATCTGGCACCATTCAATATGATGGCTATTCGTACATAAATTTATAAGATGTTATCATTGCAATTTTTAAGCTCTGCATAGATAATTAAAATGTTTATTCTGGAGCAGGAAAGTAGTTTCTATTTCAGATCACATTGTTCCAGTAACCCACTAGGAAAAAAATAATGCCAATGCTCAATGGAGTATTAGGATTACAAGCAATGTTTCTGAATAATATATTTACACAAAATACACTGTTAAATCAGTGCACTGTCTTCTGCCCAGAGACTGCTAAATCTGTGCAGCAGCTTCAGCTCTTTGAAGTTTTTAAAAGGTGGAGAAAATGATCATACGATAATAGAAAAATAGAGCTGGGGAACACCTGGAGAAGTCAGCTAGGCCATACTTTCTCTCAGGGTAGATTCAACCGCATGTAAATTTCTGTTAAGAAATTTTATTCTTGGAGACCTCTACAGGTAGTATTCTGTTCCAGTTTTTAACTAATTGCCTCTAAGAACTAAATCCTAATAATTCTTCTTTCTTTCAATTTTATTCCTCCTTTCCTCCGCATTAAATAGATTAGATAGAGGTATTTACTGGGTAATTGTTCATTCTCATTCCTGCAATCTGCTTGTTCAAAGTCTGTTACCATATCATCCTATAGAATTTTTTTAGATACCTGATGCATCCTTTCTAGAAATTTGTCTGGAGTTTTTATAATTTTTTTTCTTTTGGTAAAAATTTAATATGGCGAGTATTTGCATCATTTACAGATAAATGTATTATTTCATATGAATTTTTAACTTACATAATACTTTGTTTCCACTTTATTCCATTTGTTGTCTGTGAATTCAATGAAGATGTAATTATTTGGGGTCTCCCTCTCTGGAGACATTAAAAGCCTGCCTGGTCACGGTCCTGTGTAACCTGCTTTTGGTAGGAGGATTGGACTAGATGGTCTCCTGAGGTCCCTTCCAACCCTAATGATTTCAGGTTAGATATAATGAAGAAGTTCTTTACTGTGAGGGTGGTGAGGCACTGGAACAAGTTGCCCAAAGAAGTGGTACGTGCTCCATCCCTGGCAGTGTTCAAGGCCAGGTTGGACAGAGCCTTGGGTGACATAGTCTAGGGTGAGGTGTCCCTGCCCATGGCATGGGGTGAAACTAGATGATCTTAAGGTCCTTTCCAACCCTAACCATTCTACAATTCTGTAATTACACACAGATTTAATGAAAGAGATCCAAATATAAAGTGACTGTTAAAATGTTTCTTTTATACATGCTGTGCTTTCTTTTTTGACTGTAGCTATGCTAGCTATGACAGTCATGGGTCTGTGTCATTCTCCCCTCAATACCACCTTCTTTTTATGGATGTTGGTGATGCTCCCTATTGGATTACTTGCCATGCCCAGTGAGATATTGCTTTGACAATGAGTGACAGTCTGTGTGGCAAACTAAGGATCTTAATCCTTATTGGAATGATCTCTTAGATAAGATGGCTTGCTTTCAAATGACTCAGTGAGTTAAGTAATTATTTTCATCTGAAGAAGGAGGAAAAGGGAGATAATTTGAAGAAGCTTGTAAGTTTACAGGATGGAGTTCACTGTTGTTTTAGAGAATCCCTGTTTTCCTTTCCTGCAACAAGTAGTTGTCCAAAATGCTTGTTAATTCTCTTAAATTCCTGATATTAGTGCTATTAGATCTATATATTCTAAGCAGAGCAGAACCAGTTTACATTTTGCTTAGAATCCCATATACCCCCATAAGAAGGCTGAAAAGTCTAGAATATAGCTTTTATTTTCTCTCCCAAGATTGTTTATCCGTATTAAACATCCCAGCTTTTCATGGAATGGATTTTGCAGAAGAGAGCACACTAAAAAAAAAAAAAAAATACATCGAGCTTCTGGAAAAGAAATGTATTAAAGTATTAAATGTGTTAAAATATTAAAACTTCCTCTGGAATTCCCCTCCAAAAATAGAATTTGTCAAATTTATATGCTTTATTCAACTTTTTTATAATTAGTGGGTGGGGAGCATTGGTTTGTAATTGAGCTACTGACCTGGGGAAAAGCGAATGTAAACAGAAGGCATTTACACACTTATGTGTGCTTGTATCAAGCTTGTTCTGGAATAACATTCTTAAGTTTAAACAAGATGACTCTAGAGAGAAAAGCATAAAGAGGTGCATCTTGAGCAATACTACCTTGTAACTGACGGCTGTCATGATTCCTATCTGTAAATTGACACAACAGGGAGATCCTGTAACATGCATTCATCAGTGAGTTGTAGAGATTTGTAAGGACTGGTTACATTACATGGAGAGAGAGTTTTATATAAGGATTGGATTATGTATGTAATAGCACAAAAAAGGAGGAGAATGTGGGCAGAGCTTATGGTGAGGGGAGAGGGAGGGAGCCTGAGATGTGGTTTTGGTCCTGGTGTTTAAAAAAGATGAACACACCCATGTAATTGCTCTTGTTCTGTTTCATCTTTTAAGAACAGAGATCAGGGGTTTGATCTGTAAAGAATACCCGTTTCTTTTGTACTGAATGTAATGCATCATCAGAACACAATATATTTACCCATTCTAAAGAACAATTGTTGTATGAAGTACTTTTAACCCTATCACACAGCAATTCTCAAACTGTGACTGTGGCTTTCTTGGAGAGGCTCTGATCTTTGACAAATGAGACACAAGCAGACTCAAGGAATGTCAGTAGTATGTCATCCTGGCTGATTTTCCTGAGACTTAGCACAAGTGTAAACTTGTAATAAGGATTCATTCATGAACAAGAAATGGGAATCCTGAGAAGTTTAAACTCTTATAACTTTACATATCTGAAAAACTTGATCTTGGGCTTTTCTTCAGTTTGTATGTCCCTAAGCATCTGCCTGAGTCCCTATATAAGGTCCCCATTCTTTCTGTGTTTATTCTCAATGTTTATTGTGCTTTAAATATTCTCTAGTATTCTGATAGCTGGTTCCATGTCCTCACTGTTATCTTCAATTCTTCTGTTACTGAAGAAAGTTTCTCATGAAGCTGATGAACAAATTTGATGGATGTGTGAAAAAAAAAAAGGAGCAGATTCATCAAATCCTGGGTTTCTGATTTACCTGGAGAGCATGGAAATCACAGAATCATAGAATAATAGTCTAGTTTGAGTTGGAAGGGACCTTTAAAGGTCATTAATCCAACCTCTCTGCAATGAGCAGGGACATCTTCAACTAGATAATTTTGCTCAGAGCCCTGTTCAGCCTGACCTTGAATGTTTCCAGGGATTGGGCATTTTCCATCCTTCTGGGCAACCTGTTCCAGCGTCTCACCACCCTCAGTGTAAAAAGTTACAGCCTTATAGCTAGGCTGAATCTACCCTCTTTAAGTTAAAAATCATTGCCCCTTGTCCTAACGCTAGGAAGAAACCATTTAATACTATTAAATTACATTTACCAAAAGTAATACAGGTTCCTCTTTTCTACCCAGATATCTAGGTATGTGCGCATAATTGCATAGTTAAGTCTGACAAAGTGACCATGCTTCCATGTTCAGTAAGTTTGGCTAGATTGGAGCATTTCTGCTGGTTTTGTTTCTTTTCATTGTTGTGTTGTTTTTTTTCCATGGCATAATGAAACATAAGTGTGCTTTTGTATTAGAACAGGGCTTGTGTCTTTTCTCTTAAAGGACTTAAAGCTTTCAGACTGTGAAGGAGTTTTTAGTGTTAGAGCAATCTATTGCTGATTAGTATATTGTCATCTCTAAATCATAGAATAGTTAGGGTTGGAAAGGACCTCAACATCTTCTAGCACAGCCCCCTTATCATCCTTGTCGCCCTCCTCTGGACTTGCTCCAACAGCTCCATGTCCTTCTTATCTTGAGGACACCAGAACTGCACACAGTACTCCAAGTGAGGTCTCACAGGAGCAGAGTAGAGGGGCAGGATCATCTCCTTCAACCTGCTGGTCACGCTTCTTTTGATACAGCCCAGGATACAGTTGGTTTTCTGGGCTGCAAGCACACACTACACTGCCAGATCATCAACCACCACCCCCAAGTCCTTCTCCGCAAGCCTTCTCTGAATCTCTTTTCCGCCCAACCTGTAGCTGTGCCTGGGATCAGGTGTAGGACCTTGCACCTGGCTTGGTTAAACTTCATGAGGTTGGCATTGGCCTACCTCACAAGTGTGTCAAGGTCCAGTTTCGGCTCTTGGTAATAGTCAAATGATACGCTGGTATGGTCTCTGATTAATGCCACTTAGTTTTTCAAATGTATCCCTAAAAGCCTGTGAGAAGTTATATTTACATGTGAATTATTACTACTATTTCAAGCATGTGTAAGATTTCAAGTATTCAGAAGGATTTTGATCCTTTCTTTTGCATTAGTCAGTAGGTAACATTACAGGTAGATTGCATCACTGGGAGTAAATGATGATTGATGTTTCTTTGAAAAAAAAATCTTACTTGCATATAAGGAATAAAAATGCTCGTTTTCCTTGGCACCAGGACTTGTATATTTTGACTTCCAGGCAAGATTTAAATGAAATCTCCTTTCTCAGTGTTCTGAATGCCATTCATCCAGGCCTTGACTCCTCTGTTCATCTCAAACACAAACACAGGGGGTTGTGTTGACTGTAATTCTAGTTTAGGTATTTGTTATGCCAATACCTAGAAAACTCTGTGGTTCTTGGGTATGTGCTGCCCAGGCTTATCAGGCTAGTCTCTCTGTTTGTAGGGGCCTTCAAGTGTTTTCCCACTTGAATGGAAGGATTGCTGAGGTTGTACGCAGTTTCCATGATGTAACCCAGACCATAAAAAGGAAAGGAGGTTGTTAATACTATTTTTCACTCATAAATAGAATTAAATAAGCAGCATTGAGATATTATCAAATCCTGTTTTATTTCTGGATTGGCTTTTATATTGTGTCAGTTGTCAAGGCAAACCTTTCATCTGAGCAGTGTACTCTGTGCAATGTTTTGCCTTGAAAGTTGTGACAAATAACAAAAAGACACTCCATAAATTTGTCATCAACATAGGTAAAGTACCCATGGCTTGTACTGGTTTTGTGTGTATTGTTCCCAGTAGATTTCTGCTAAAGTACCTCTTGCAATGTATACTCTGTAAAGTATCTTACAGAAAAGTTCAGACTGTTTAAAGCATTTCAGTATAGGTCGCAGGGAATCTTCCAGAGGTCTTCTGTTTCATCTTCAAATCAAACTGTTCATACTTGTTAAAAACGGTTCAAAGTTTTGTTTTGTTTTGTTTTTTCTCCATTCAAAAAGTAAAAAAGAGATTAAGTTAATTATTCAAGATATAGTTTATGTTTCCTACTTATTTTCTTCTCTGAAATGGAGCTGCAGTGTTAGTCAGAAATGTTAGCCTATCTTTGAGACACACCCAGTTAATAAGCAGAAGACATTATAGGGATGATTGCAGGTAATCAGAGGAATAGATTTATGAATAGTTTTTGTAGGTAAATACATGTACACATACATGTATGCATGCACATATTCTAAGTGTATGGTGATCCAATTAAAAGTGGACTTGGAATGAAAGCAGGCAATATAAATGGCACAAGATAGTGTTGCTGTATTTAGAAGAGGATTGTGAAAATGAAAATTTGAACCAAATAAAGAATGTCTTAAATAATTTAGCAACTTTTTTCCATTAACCAGTGTAGCAATCATTAAATCTCCCAATAATGTACAAAATGAGAGAAGCTTAATGTTTCTTTTATTCATTCTTGTCAAAGAAACATTTATCTTCTATACCTTTTTGGAAAGGTAATTAGACATAATAATCTGTCATTCAAGTGTGTATTTATTGTCTTCTGTCAAGCATTGTGGTGTTCTGCTGGTGCCTCCTACAAATCTAAGCATAATAATGGACTTTTAACAGTCTCTGTATCTATTGCACGAGGTATAGTTCATATTCTCCCCTAAATTTCAGGGCATAAAGAAGACTTTTGTGCAATAGTGGGGGGAACTGTTTTTAAATACATAGATTGTGTTGTGATTTGAAGTGATTGCAGTGACTTTGGCCGACAGCGAAGAGATCTGCAGATAGTTTTCCACTGCCTCAACTGATCCATCGTGTTTATTGACCAACTGTATACTGACCAACAGCATACTGACTGTGAGCTGGAAATTATGGCTTCAGCTTCTGAAAGAATCCTGGATCCCTTATTGCTTGAGTTAAAAGACTTTATTTTGTAGGTTTGATTTATAATTTTATGTTTTGCAGGCAGTAAAGGACTTATAAAAGCCTTTTGTGGTCTAGCCACAAGAGGACAAAAAGCCACACTGGTATCAGTGTGGGTTACAGAGGAATTGAGGTTTAGTTAGAAGATTTGTGATTATGGTTTTTGAAGAGTAATTACTTGAACTAGCCTATTTGATTATGCTGATGAATTTGTGCTTTGATATTATGGGTGTTAATACCCTTTAGCTCTCTGTGGAAGTGACCTAGAATAATTCTGGTCCCTTTTAATGACTATGACTTCATCAAGCTATTGTGTTCTCTAGAAATTACAACTATGAACCTCAAAGGGACAACTCTGAAGAGTGCTTTTTCCTGCAACCAGTCATGAGTGCTGAGGAGATGAAAAGTGCAAAATGCCTGATATGATTCATCTTCCCTCCAGTTAACAAAGGATAGGAGAGAAAAGGGAAAAGAAAATGGAGAAACAAAAAAATAAATTATAATCTGTGTATGGAGAAAGTGATTTGCTTTCTTCTTATTTCCAAAGCATTATCACAGTCACAGGCTCTACTATTTGATGCGAGACAAAATAACAGAATGCAGAGCCTATTTAGTTAACTTAAATGGATTTTAATTTTCATATCCGATCTCAGTAGTAGAGAACAAAATTTTGTCAAGATGGTTTTTATAAGATTAATCCTACACTTCAATTCCAGTAAGCCTAACCTACATACCAATTGTTTAAAATCGTGTCTTTCTTCACTCTGGGCAAAACAATATCTGCTACTTAACATTTAAATGCTTGCTTATTTGGTAAAAAAGTTCTTTGGCTTAGCTGACTTCGTGCTGAACTTCTGTCCTCACTACAAAAGTGGATGTACTGTTAACATGCAAATACTCTTTCATGGTACCAATGAAGATAACGTAAGTGCACTCTCATCAGATCATGCAGATTTTCCTCTCAGGGTTCTGAAAGCCTGATGCAGAGTAACTTTTATAAACTATACAGAGTGTGTCAGAACTGCAGGAGGACATTAATAAAAGGCTGCAAAAATTCTAAGATGCCACTGTACCAAAACTTACTGCTGACTTCTGAATCCTCTTAGCAGATGATGCATAATAACAATACAAATTTGAATGGAAACAACAGCTCTGCACCGTGGCTGGCAACATACATCCTGATTTTTTTGGGCTGTCTGGTTTCTCCTAAAGATTTTTTAAGCAAAGGATGCAGATCTTGCTCTGGAAGTCTGAACTGGCTTGCTCAATATATATTTTTTTCCTTCTTTGGTTGTCATTAAAGTTGTACATTCAATGAGTATGAGTGGGAGAGTTTGCTCTGCCTTTGAGGGTGGGGTGTTTGCTTTTGTTCCTTTGTTGAGTTGGTAGTGCTCACTCAACTGTTGTACAGACAAGGGGAGGAGAACACATGCATTTTTTGTAGACAGTGTCAGTGCACAGCTGAATTTGCTGTTCCCTCTGGTAATTTCTTTTTTCCAGTGTACTGATAGCATCGGTATGTTCATATTTATATATTGCATTTTAAATGACTATCATAGAGTTGTAGAATAGCTTGGGTTGGAAGGGACCTTCAGAGGTCATATAGTTCAACCCCCCTGCAATGATCACTTGATGGCTTTTACGTTGTACTGAGGGGCTCACGCAGATGTACCCAAGATCTTTATGTCTTACTAATATAATTGGCCATTTGTGTCTTTTGTATTCTTCATTCATTCTAAAGGCGAGCTAGGAGAGGGTATTAAGTAAGCTAGGCTTGCAGAGAATGCAGTGGCAATGATAGAATGGTTCTTAACTTTTTCCTTTAAGAAAGGCAAAAAGTACGAATTATTTAGAAGGCTGGATTCATTATTTGTGATGTTATCCTGGGTTGGTAAGGATGTATGCCTCATTAAAAAAAAAAAAGTAAAAAAAAAAAGTGAAGCTTCTCAACATGAAGGGTAAGATTCTGAAACATTTTCCTGATGAAAAATATTTTAGTTCTAATGTAGTCTCTTTCAAGTTAATAGACTTACACAATGAAATGCAGTTGAAGGTGAGTAAGGGTGTGAAAATCTACTCCCCCTTGCTGTAAAGTGTGGATCTATTCAATATGTAATCTTCATGGGCCCTGTGGAACTTCCTAGAATACAAAAAAAAAAACAAACCCAAACAAAAACCCAAAAAAACAAACCCCACAAAAAAACCCCCCCCAAAAACACCACCCCCACCACCCCCTCCAAACCCCATGATATTTTGCATTATTTTTGAATGTAGTCTCTTTAAAACAAACAGAAACCCAAACCTGAAAATCTCCAGGAGATCAGCATTCGAGTTCTGAGAAGGTACATTTGAGATCCAAATGTGCCATCTGCCAGTATAAGTGAATGTGCATAACACTTGGGAAATGCTGTGAGACAGCCTTTCTTTTAGCAGCACCCGCTTAAAGATGGTGCCTTAAGGCTATCATGCTTATTTAATACTACTCAGACTTCTGTGATCTGGAAATTAAGCTAGAGTTCTTGTAAAGAACAGATTTCATTGTGATGACTCTTCTGGTTTTGCTTTGCTAGAAGAATAACACCTCTTGTAGGATTTTTATAGTGCTTTTCCATGCTTACTTCAGAATAGTGTGGCGAAGTAGTAAGAAATGTTTGTTTTGTTTTTTTTACAGACATTAAAATATGTCAAATAGCCTTTATATTCATAGTTTTTAAAGTCATGTTTAATCTTTATGTAATGGAATCCATGAGGAATTCCAAATTAAATATTAGAAATCCTAAACTGAAGGACTTGAAGTTTCATTGAAACTCTTCTACACTGTCCAGGCAGAATATATATATACTGCTTGCTTGCATTGAGAGCTCAGCTACTAAACAAAGAGAGTAGACACTGGAAGAGATTGTTAGTAATCATGGCTTCTTGCTCATTTAGCTGAGAACTGTTAATCAGACTGTAACAAAGTAATTTGTAACAATTATTAACAGAAAAAGGCTAAATTCATCAACTGAATAGTTCTTGCAAGCTATTCCCCGTAATCTTTTGTCATATTTTGGTTTTCTCATCAGCTCTGTTTAAATATATATATACACACATTTTTTAAAAAAACAACAAAAACAACCCAAAACAAAACCACAAAACACAACCACAAAACACATGTGTATATAAAATTTATGTAGTCTTTCAAGTCTGCTGGTGTTGAAGAAATTAATCTAAAGCACCAACAGGACTTGTCACAAGCTTGTGTGAATGGTTGTACAGTCTGGCCTCTAGGAAGGTGTCCTGCTTATTTCAGCTGAGACATGTGCTATGTTTGTATGTAGTATGAAAACAGTAAGGTTTGCAAACCAGAGCCTGCAGATGAGACAATGGAATATTGCTTTGTATTCCCTACATGTCTAAACTGCAAAGTGTTAACTTTTTCTTAAGTTGGTGAAGGTTTGCTTGCTATAATAGGCAGCAGACCAACTGCTTTGTTTTTAATTCAGCTCCAAACACTTGAGTACGAAAATTAGAGCTTTAAAGTGTCTTAATGAGATTCCAAGTAGCTCAGTGTTCATTATGCCATTTGGAAGAATCCCCTTAAAAAAAACCAAAGGCAATAAGGATAGTCAGAGCTCTGGTATAGCTGATATAGGAGGAGTAAACAGCTTAGGAATTCTGAGTTTGAAAAGGATGTGTTTAAGAAGCAGCGTGATAGGGATATGTTAGACTTCAAATGCCACAGAGGTTATGACAAGGAAGACATAGTTTTTTGTTTTTTTGGGGTTTTTTTTAACATTTTAGGAAATAACTGTTTTACCGAGTGAAATTGTGCAGAACATTTGATGGTCACTCAATATTTAAGCAAATCTCTCTTGTATGCTCTAATTCAGAACTAGTGCTGTGGGCAACATTTAGACTTTCTCTTAGAGAAATTAAAAACCAAGACATGCAGTATTCTATCACCGTTACTAGGTTTGTATACATATGTAGCTGTGTTAAGGAATATTTATCAAAATTCTAGCTGATGGAGTTACAAAATGAAGTCACAGGAAGACCATTCTGAATCCAAGTTACTGATTGTTCTAGGGTCTTCTTTCTAGTTTTCTGTCTGTTCAGTCCAGCAATAAAAATCCTTCATGCCCCTCACCAGTTTGCAATTTACAAAGATTCCATTCCCTCTCCCCACCCCCTCCCACCATTGGTAATTCAACCTCTGTAGCATGGGATAAGTTTCAAAATGGAAAGAACTCAATTAGTAAAAGTATCTTTATTCAATATTTACCAAATATTTCTTTGCCTTAAATTTCTACTGTAAGATCTCACTGGCCTTATATGGTTTACATGGGTGAGACTTGGAGGCATCATTTGGCACTTAATTGGACTGTGTGTTTGGGAACACATTTCCTGTAATGCACTTAACATACTTTAAATCCAGTTTCACTGAGACACCTTCGGGACTTTATGAAGAATAGCAGGGATGTCTGAAATTTGTTAATTTCTGTGTGCAGCTGAGGTGGTATTAAACAGTGAAGCAATTTAAAAGTGTTTGCTATTGTAAAGTTTTCTTTTCAATTTTAAGTATTTTGATATGCACACATTTGTTCTCAACAGTGCAGTACAGCTTTAATTGCTTTGATAAAAATACCTGCAATCAAAGCTTGATTTCAGTGCAGCCGAGTTTGAACACAGTGGAAAGAGCATGTTTATACGTCTCTACCTGATTCCATATAAGCTTTATTCATTTTTAATGCGAGGTTTTCCCAATGCTTTCATGCATGAAAATCTCAGGGTTCTTTTATTGGTGTTGTCTTGTATAACAGAGGTTTACCCTTGTATTGCAAGAGGGTTTGTCAGTAAACTGAACTGTGTGGTATGACATACAACAGTCCTATGATAATTATTTAACATCTCTATTGCACTATTGATTAGGAGTTAACTAGGTCGGGCCCTATAGGACTAGGCACTATAGAAGCATATATAACGTGGCAGACCTTGCTTCAAAGAGCTTATACATTCAGCTTGTGAGTGTGGACCTATGTTATCAAGAGGGATGAATAGGAAGGGGCTGGGTTGTAGAACAACAACACGGTGGGAGTTGGCAGAAATCATGTCAATCCTGTTCTTACTCGTAGTATTTTTGCATCTTGCAAGAGAAAATATTGAATGAAGAAATTGGAAAGACAAGGGAGGAAAAAAAAGACTGAAGGAGAAAACCTATAAAAGGAAATTTGAATGTTTTGGCAGAATGACCTTGGGAATAAGAGACTTCTGAGAAAGGCTGGAGATACTGAGAGTACATAGACAACCACCGAGTGGGAAATATGATTGAGAAAAGAATTTCATCCAGCTGTTCTCTATATATTTACTGATTTAAAGCAGGTCCACTCTGTTAAGCCACAGTGTATGTAGGATGTGGTTGGTTACCATTTCTTTTTATAAAATGTAAATTGATTTATGTTGTTTGCAGTGTTGCAGCCTAACACTTACGGAAAAACCCAGTCCACTAACGTAAATAATAGTAAACAGTTTTACTTCTTAACCTTTTAATGAACCTTTTTCTGTTCTGTAATTCCTTTCTTAAGCTTTCTGATGAAGAAATTTAGGTCGTTATACTCATTTCCTTTCTCTAGTGCTGTTACTTGGCAATTAGTGACCTGAAAAGTCTGTCCTTGTTGAATTTATTCATGTATCAACAGCTTTCTTCATTAGAACCGCATGGTTAATGAATTCTTTCCTTCAATTTTAAGGTATGTAAGTGTTTTCTCAATATTAGTTTCATGAATTTGGCTCTGTGAAGTTTTTTTGTTGTTGTTGTTTGTTTTTTTCTTGGGTTTGTTTGTTTGTGTTTTGTGGGGTATTTTTGTATAATATCATCATAACCCAGTTTGCAGCATTTTAGTTCACAAAAAGTACAACTTCACTCAGACAACAGAATATTTCTAATGAATGTCTAATAGTTTTATATCCCAGGCGTGTCACCCATATTAAGTTAACTTTGGTTGAGATAGTTTGCAGTGGTTCAATATGAAAGTAAAAGTTTATAAAAGGGCATTGGTGGGAAAGTTTTGCGTTAATCAGTGTTATTACTTTACTGGTTTAGAAACTAAACAGATAAAAATGAATAAATATTTTTAATAAATAATAAATCAGCACAGTACAGAAGCAGATTACCTACTGATTGTTTAAATACCATATGAAGTTCTGGTAGAACCTTGCCCTAGTTAACCTAAAAGTAAAAATTAAAAATAATTGAGAACAAACCCACGTTCTTAATTCCCTTTTAATACTCTCTAATTTAACTGTGGCATTTCTCTGAATTAATATATTCCATCAGTTCTTTTAACTCTTCCATTTTATGATGAAAATAAATTTCCAAAATGCCAAATTCAAGATTATGCCTTAGAATGAATAAAGTTTCTTCTTTGAATGTAGAATCTTGTGCATTCAGCTACTTTGGTCTGACTCCATGGTTTGCAGAGATCTAGGTTTGTAAGAGACAAAAATGTTTTCTTTGGAAAAAAATCTTGGAAATACATAAATATCAAAATGATGGGTAAAAATGTTCTAGAAGGAAGTTCTTAGGAAAGGATCTTCACATGTTTTGTTTTGTTTGCGTTGGTTTATTTTTCCCTCAGAGTGTAAAAGTAGGCAAGGTTCATGATTCATATGCTCTTAATTATGTTGTATTGTAAAATATGCTATCAAAAAGAAAGGAGGTATTCTATGAACTCTAATATCCTTAAATAGAAAATCAGATTTTCATTGTTATTAACAAAGAATCATGTTTTGTCTAACTGAAGGTGATACGGAATTAAATTAGTATTTCACTGAATATAGAGACTTAGGGCTACAAGATTTATTAAACTTGAATTTTGTTGTGTATAGGGGCTATGGAGTCTGTGTAAAGGATAGAGAGATAAGGAAGGCATTTCTTCTCTCAAACCGGCATATCCCTTCCTCCTGTTGATAAGGCCTGAGAAATAGGTAAATAGCTGCGAAAGAAAACAACTCGAGGAGTCTCTTATTGTCATAAATTAGACCAAACAAGAACATGTAGTTAGTTAATTGGAAAGACTAAAACCGCATTCCATTGTCCTGAACTAATGGATTTCCATAAAATGATAAAATGAGTAGGGGTAGGGATATTTCTCCCCAAACAACCACCAAAACCCCCAGAGACCACTCCTCAAAATTCACAGCACCTTAAATACCCAAATTACCATACACATCAGTAATGAGATTTGGGTGGGCATTTTGTGGAATTACGATGAATGTGCATATAATGAAGATATAGAAGCTGTAAACTATCTCTTCTCGGTGTGCCTTATAGGTGGAGCGATTTCCCATGCACCCGGTACTGTAATAAAGTAATATCAGCTTTCTAATCTGTCATTCTGGTTAGAGAGTTTATTTCCCGGAGTTTGATGACAAAGGTACGTGTTTTTTCCAGAAATCAGTCAATAATTGAGAAATGTCTTTAGGCAGAGACATTTCTGAATACCATGCAGAACATAAGGTTTATACATTTACCTTTGACTTTCTACTGCATAGAAAGTAAATAGAAAAGTCAAATATTTTCAAAATTGCTCATACTCCATCTCTTTATCTGCTTTATCTCTTTCATGTGTGTTATGTATGTAAGAGTCATATAACTCTGTCTTAGGTATGAGATGGACCACTAGTAATGTCTCAATTTGCTTACAAATTTTCAATTGAAGGCATAGATTTCTAGATACATGAGAGATCTGACCTAGTTACCGAGGGGTTTGCAGAGGACAAATGTCTCTCAAACAATATTAAAGTAGGGGCAGCATGGTGTTGAAATAAATACAGATGTTGAGATGTAGTTCTTTTTAAATACTTCTTGTGATTTTAGAATTTAGAGAATTTCCTGGCTGTATTAAAGGAATTTAACCTCTTTATGTTTTAATTTAAATGTAGTAAAAAAATCAAATAATCAAATTTAATCTATTAGGGATGTGTGTGAAACCAAGCCATTTTTTTCTCATGTTTCAGTATCATTGCCACTTCTGCTTTATGAATTTCAACTCAGGGTTTTTTTGAGCATTGTTAAAATATTAGCTATGTTGTGATTGGTATTCCTAGTGCTATTATATCATTATGCATGGTGTTTAATATATCCTGTGTATGTTTATGCATCTGTACATTGTCTTTCTAAAGACCTGCCTTGATTATGATTAACCAGAAATCTGAATTTTGGTGTTTAACATGCTGACCATGAGCATTTACATTTTATTTCATGGCCTTAACAATGCTCCAAGTAGCTCAGGTGCTCTGCTTGTGGTAAAAAAATAGTATCTACGGATAGGTAGCATTACTTAGCTGCTTCAGCCAGGCCAAAGCTATTCTCTATATACTAGTGGAAATATATGTGCTGCTTTCAATGTAGAAATAAGTTATTTAAGAGTGACTTCACAGACAGTGTAGATGAAGTCTAAACTTGAGTATTTGCACTGGAACTAACTGATGATATTCTAATCTTTGAATGAAAACATACCATCTACACGTCCAAGCTGAACAGATGTTTCAGATATGCTTAATGACTATCCCACAGACTTTAAATATTTTCCAGTCTTGCTTGGAAGCCATTTCATTCAACATAAATGTAAATAAAAGCAAGCTTTTAGAGACTTATCTGTAGGTGCAGATATCTGGTAAGATGTTTTGAAAACAGATCCCTTATGGGTATTATTTTAATTAAGTAGAGACAATAATAACTAGTTAATGGGCAATTCATTAGGATGAAATTGATCACAGTTTACTGTGAACCATTTACTGAGCTTTATAAACAGGCTGAATTTAAAACTTACTGTGATGATACCACTCGTAACAATGTATTTTAGTTACAGAAAATAACTAAGATAGTTTCTTCATGAAAATTTACCAATTTAGATCTAAGTCTAAATTTACCAATTTAGATCTAAGATGTATATGACTCCAAACACTGATAATACTGATCTATCTGTATCTGTCCTACTTACAACAGCATGAATTCAGATCAAACATGCTCTATAATATTGATTTTGTTATTTGATCAGGTGAACACAATTCAATCACTTTGGGCTTTTTACAGCACTAAAAGCAGGAAAGAGCCTAGTGGTTTCCTTACAAAAAGATGTTGCTTAAGTTTCATTACAATATTAGAAAATCTTAACACTTCATTTAGATGAAAACTTCCTCATGACTGTGAGAAAAAAATGAGAATAGAAAATTATTCAGGAAATTCATTTCCTTGTCAGATTGCATTTGGCTTTCTGTATGTTCTTGTAAAACTTTCATACCAGCCTGGGTAAACTTTTTATATGCCTGATCAACACTTACACTGAGACTACTTTACATCCTAGTGCCAATATAAAGTAGGTCTGAAACTGCATAAATTATTTTACTGCAACAGAATGATGCAAAGTGCCATTATTTTTAAAATGAGAATTAGATTTTTCTCTCCCTCTGCCACTACATTGATGGTTTGATATTACCAGAAAGAAAAACAACAAAAATATGCTTGTTCCTAGCATATTTTTCAGGTTTTAAAAATATTCTCAAAAGTTTCATTAAATCTTAATATATTATCTTTGTTGCTTCTTCAGTCAAAATGTGAAAACAATGTTTTGATAACTTTAACTATTATACCCTTTGATCTCCAAAATATTATCGTGTTCATAGTTCATGGTGTTTTCAGTGCACCTGCTAAATTTTCTGAGTTTTCTTCCCCCTGCTCAACCTGTATTTCTTTTGTAGTGGTATTTTATGTTGTGGTGTTTCTTATTTACTGAGACTGAAATTATTCTCACTTTCTCTTACTTCTTTTTTTCCTTCTGTTACTGAACAGTCATTTAACATTCTCTTAAAGCAGTGGGGCACAATTCTCAGAAGGGAAAGTATGTGCAAGGGAATGTTTTGTCTTCTGTTAACTTAGTCTGGACTGCTTTGAGTAACCTGGGAATAGCTATGTACTAAGGCATTTAAGGAAAAACCAGGTTTGAGCCATTTGCCATCCAATCTCATTGGAGGGCTGATCTATTTCCAGTGACAACGGCTGCAGGGATGACAGTAATAACATCTGCAACATCACCAAAGATTTTAAATCTTCACATTCAGAGTTCTGAAATAATCTTACAGATGTCTTTACCTCATTACGTGGCTACTGGGGGATTGTCTCATCTGGTGTACTTTGCAGCCGGGTGTACCTTTAACAAGCAATCTGGCATTAGCCTTCTGTTTCTGCCACTGGAAAGCACAGAATTGCTATATATCACTGGTACTGTTAATTACACTGCTGTGCTAGGCATCATTAAAGCTCAGAATGCTGAAAGGCATATCAGGAGGATTCATTTTTACTTAAGTGAATCTGTGTTAAGCAACTCAAGACAACTCTTGCAAGTAATAACCAGTTTTCTTTTCTCCCCACAACCAGTTATTCAAGATGCAAGGTGTTTACTTCAAACCTCCTGGTCTAAGTAAACTTAATTTAGGAAAGGCTTTCTTAATTTTTTTAATCTTGCTGTTACTTTGCTATGCCAAGTAGTTTCTAGAGATAATAGCATATTACATATCTCAAAAGCTTAGGAATTTCCTTTCGTTTCAACCCTGGAAGACCAAGATCATTAAAAGAGAGGAGATACAAGACCTGGACATACATACAACAGTGATTTGACATCTGTGATAACATGTTTGAGTGAAAGATTTGTCAATTACAGTGCACTTCCTCATGTTCTACTTTGTGGCTTCGTTATTATGAGTGCTACTGGGAGTAAGTAGGTGGGAAATGGTTTTCTTGCCCACTGAATCTTCAGTGGGGCAGATGTGCTACTTCTTGGTAGACTTTGAGGGACTTTTCTGTATTTTGATGAGCAGTGTTACAAGTCTTCTCTTGTCTGTAAACAGATCTATAGTCTAGGAGGTGTCACTTGTATCACAAACTTGTGAGAAGACAGACTGTGAGATGCCCTAATGTTCTTTTCTCTTCTGCTTCTCCATTGTATGTTATCATGGGCTTGAGCTGAATAGGCATTTATTATACAGGTTTGGACATGCGTCTATCCCACCTTCCCCTGTTCTTCTTCTTTGCCCCTTCCCCTGCCTTCTCCAGGCAGAAATGACTTTGAAGAAGGGACTGGGGCTTTCCTCTCTTAAGGATATTTTAAAACTCTTAACTTCGGTTCAATTCAGAGATGATATTTTCCATATAAATCTTACACGTAGTCTGAGGTGGATTTGTAAGAGACTTCTCTTTAAAGTCAGAGTAGGTGGGCCCATAATAGATCTCGTACACTTCATAGGTAGAGATGGTTTTATAGCTTTGCTATGCCTCAGCAACCTTCTGGATTAGAAAATGCGAAATTTCCTATAGTGTGGACAGAGTGAAGTAGGACATTAGAGGGAGAACAATCTAGAAAACCTGAAAAAAGGTGTATAAAGAATTATAGATGTATAAATCTAAGAATTAATTTCATTTTTTTGTATCTTACACTATACTATGCACTTGTTTCTGATACATTGATTTGAAAAAAAAGTATGCGGCTTTTTTTTTTTTTTTTTTAAGTCTCTGCTAGAAGATGGAGTAAGAAAAATAGACTTTTGCAGCACAGGCTTTTCTTATTTTCTCTGGGATATTCAGTGCTTGGTATAATTTGTATGCCAGACTATTCCCAACCACAGTCAAAGCATTTTATTATGTTGCAGTGAACAAGGCAAAATTCTCTTTTTTTTAACCGAGTCTGTGCTTTGGGAAGAAGAATTTTGCCCCCAATGCATATTAATTACATAAAATAGAATATTATAAGAAAAAAAGAACAGCATGAATCCAATTAAATGACAAAAGAAAAAGCTTTCGGGTGAACAGAACGGAATTTCTTTATTTCATGAGAATAAAAACAGACTGCAAATACCATGGTCAAAAGGAAGTATGCGGTTCTGTTTTAAACTCCAGAGTTTACTTTAACAACCTGGAACAGTTACTGTTTTGTGACAAAAGTACCTTTAGACCTGATAGTAACATTCTCATGTGAACTTTGTAAATTTAAATAGTAGCATTACAGGCCTGCTGTTTCTTCTTACCGCTTTTACCAGCCTCCTTGACCAGCAAACGTAACCAAAATAAATATTTTATGTAAGAATTATGCCAACAAGTTCTTTAAGTATAAAGGAATACTCTAAAAGGGAAGTGAGATTCATTAAAAAAAGTATTTTAACACCTGATTGGGGATTTAGGGTGTTTCTCTAAATTTTGTAGAGGTATACATGTTCTTGGTCATTACCTGCCAAATGGGTAGTATTTACTAAACTAGAAAAGTGATTTCAGAATATGTCTTGATGGCCCTTGTTCTTTAAAATTATACATATATATTGCCAAATTTGCATCACTTTGGTGTACTAGAGTATCCTGAGACTGCATTTATTACAGCATCTGGTACCTCTAGAATGTGTAATAGAATTACAAGAGAATTGGTTAACTAGTTCTCATGTATGTAGGCCCACAGATTTTTGTTACTCGTTTTCTATTTTTAATCAGAATTTTGTATGTATAACAACTAAAAGCTTGTCCCAAAAATACATTGCCTATTGAGATTTTTGTGTGTGTGTGTGTATGTGTATGCTTGTGGGTTTTTTTGTGTGGGGTTTTTTTTTTTTTTGTTTGTTTGTTTTGTTTTTGTTTTGTTTTAATGAAAACACCATAAATTATATTGATAGGGTTGGAAATTTTATCGAAGTGCAGATCTTTCATTATTAAATCATTAGGTTAAATGGATGATATCTTGTTTCTGTAGCATTCATGCTTTAAGGCTGTCTATGATTAATGCTTAATTTAACAAATTATGGGTTCTCCTGGCAAGAGAATTTTCTGAGCCCTTTGTTTAGGAAGGGGTATATATTGAGATATGTGGGGGCAATTTTTACATGCATTGTGTTAACATTTTGTATTTTCCTCTGAGAAAATTGCCTTAAGAAGTCAAACAACTGAAGTCTGAAAAAATGTATGTTCTATATATAACAGAGCAAATTAAAGAAACTGCTGTTCTCTCCCTTTGCTTTTTAACAAACTAGACATAGTTCAGTGATATGTAAGCCTGTACACTAGTTTACAGTGCATGGTCCTTATTAATCTATATTGATCTTGATCTGAAGAGTACTATCTTTTAATCATAGGAGGGAAGTGTGGAGTGGCAGCATGAAAACAAAGTCAGAAGTTGTGTGTCTTTGAGAAGCTGTACTTCTCGTAATACCTTGTAATGAAATATTATACATAGAAAATACTTAAGAATGAAAGCCAAGGTCAATAATTCTTGATATTTACATGACATTTGCAGTTATTGCATAGTTCGCTAGGTTTGTGTATAAAGTTGTTCCCTCAGCCTAAATCTGACTTTTAATTTAGGTTATGTGCCCTTAGATTATACACTTGAAGATCATGACTTTCAGAAATGCCTTACAACCAAACAGCTAGACTAACAGGGCTGCTTATACTCTAAGTGCTGTCATGTTAAACTAATTTTTACGGTAACAGTGTATAAGACCTGGTCTAGGTCATTAATATCAAATATTAAAGTCCTAGTTAATTGATATTACTACTGTCTAATGGATTATTTCTTGCTTAAAATACTCAAAGTTTCTTATAACAAAGCACCACTTTTAAAGTTTCTGAATATTAGAAGAGACCAATGTATGTGAATTGCATCCTATTCTCTCCAATGGAGAAATACCTGAGTTTATCAATCACCTTATTATCTTCACATTTTTGTACTCTTTATTTTTTTCAAAAGGTTATATGTCAAGGGGGCGGAATGTATTTTGTTATATTGAATGGGGCATTTTTAAAGACCATTAAGTTGAAGGAGCTGAGATACTAAAGTCTTGCATGATGAGTAGCCGTTTTTCAAGTTCGTGTAGCTAGAAAATAAACAGGGATAATTGATGCATTGCTTTTGCAGTTTCTTGTGATCATGACTTTCAGTTTGAGAGGTCAACATTATCAGAAATCGGTGAGTTATTTTTTTGCCCTGCTTTACTTACACAAGATGAAATCCTAGCACTGTTGGAATCTGACAAATGTACTGTTGCCTTCTGTTTGGACAGCATTGTCGTGTACCTAAATAACACTAATTTTAACTTTGAGTTAGCCTGTTGGGGAGGATGCTCAGAACACAGAGGTAAAGATTTGGAGTTCTTAGTTTTATTCTTGTATCTGGTAAAATATCTGAAGGATTTCTCACTTTAGTAAGATTTTATTCGTACTTTAAAAGATTTTTTTCTATGATGAATGAGTAATTAATACCTAAATTTTGTTCACAGTAATTGCAAACCTCAATGAAATTTTCTTTGCTAACCATTGAAAATAATAGGACCTTCATTGTAACAGTATTCCAGCCTGTATTAATGTTTTTTCCATGATAAGATTGGACTGGGGACCCTGTCATTGAATCTAATCTGCTGCCGTCCCAGGCAACTGTGTAGTATGTATTAAACCAAGAGACTCCACTAATTGCAAGTCAAAGAACACTTCTAGACTATAAAATGGTTCAGACCAAAGAAGAGATTGGAAGCCATAGGTAGAGATTCGAAGTTATCAAGGATGCATTCAGCAGTCTAGATCATTGTAACAGCTTGGGAGTTGTTAGGAAAGCTCTGACACAGTCCTAGGAGACTGACTAAACCCAGAGTTTATAGAGAAAAACAAAAACCCTCATCTATTTCTGTCTTCCTGACCTTAGTTGAGCTCAGTTACTGATTCAGCCTTAGCATAGAAGAATGATAAACCAGTGACACACTTTAATATCTTTATGCATTAAAGATTTTTAATGTCTCTAGAAATGCCCATTTGCATATGCCATGTCCCAGCTCTGGTCACGCCTGTTTTTCAGTAACTAGGAGAAAGAGAATTGAAGAAGTATATAACAAATCTAACAATCATACTATGCATCAAGAAGAAGAAACTATTCCAGGAAACCACTCCTGCCAGCAGTCAATGAAAGCCTTGAAGCGTGTGAATTCATGCAAGGATTTAATATTTTAAAGAAAACCTTTTGTTCTTAATTAACAATATGACATTACTTACAAGTTTTGATCTCCTTTATCATCTTTGCCTTTTTGAAACATGAAACCTGTAATGTAAGCTACTCAAACTTGTTTGCAAAAGTCTTGAAAAATAGTGAATCTTTAGTGAATATTTATCAATTACTTTTCATCTATTGCCACATATGTCTGGTGACTATCAATAAGTGTGGAACGTATTGCTTCATTATCATAACCTGTTGGATTTAGCTGAGAAAAAAAATAAGTGAGACTGAAATATCTTCCTTTTTCTGTCAATTCCCTGGCAATAATTTCTCTAGTAAGCAAATAACATCTTGTTAATACTGGCGTAGCCAATGTGATAATTCATAAAAGCAGAAAGGCAACCATACGACAATGTAATTTCAAAAAAATCTTAATCTCTTCTATGACCTTTTAGCTATATTTTACTGAGAAGAACTAATATACAGGACTAACCTATTATTGATAGGTTTTGTAAGCAGTGTGGTTTAAATCTTTTCTGGCACACTGTTCTCAACTCCAAGGATTAACGACAATAAAAAATAATGAGTCAAATCTCTGTAACCATAAAAAATGAAAAAATATACAAGTAGCTTTAAAAAATGCTTTGCTTTTCAAAATAATACCTGCATATTTATGTCTCTTATTTCCATATTGCATAGATGGACTCGATCTTTTCAAGCCTGTCTCTGAACTCATGCAGTGATGGAGTCTCTAGCATAAGAAATTTTCGCTACAAAAATTATTCTCTGGTTCAAATTGGAATAAATTTAAGGAAATCCTACAGTGATACACAGGAGTTGTAAATGATCACACCAGTCCCTTCTGGTTTTCTAGTCTATGAATCTTGAGATCTGAAAACTTAGCTTAAAAATAAAAGCCGAGGGCCTCACAAATCATGTAACTCCTAGAGTCGATGCTATAGTAAAGCCCCCAAATACAACAACACTGGTACAAAATTGTCAGAATGATCATATTATTAGCAGATTGCTGATGAGAGTCATAGGTGAGCGGTTTTGAGTTTTTTCCAGCTGAGTGCTCTGATGTGAGATTGTAAGTAAGACAGAAGGTAACTAGTTCTAGCTGAATTAGGTTATGACTTTTCAAGATAAAAGATCTTCCACATTCCATGATCTGATGTTTTGGATGTTTTCCTGGGTTATGGGAGAATATGCTGGGAGAATATGCAGGTAATGGATTCACTCATGTCCATGCTTTTCATGGTTTATATACAATGGTGTTTCCATGTTTGAAGAAGGAAAAATGGTTCCCTTTTTCTAATAGATTTTTTGTTTCCTTTATTCCTTTGTTACTTGCAATGATAGATAAAACTGCCTGGAGGTTGGTTATATCAAAAGAATCTTTGTTATAGGCAGAAGACACATGAAGTAAAGCTCAGTATGAGTATGCCAAGTTCCACATAGGTAACATGACTGTGTTGTGTGATACAACAGAAGATACTTGATATTCCAGAATACTCAGGCATGGGGAAAGTGCGCCAGACTGAAGATATATTTGTTGAAATAGTGGCGGAATTATTTCTGGTAGAATTAAGCTGGTCAAAGAAACTGAGCCTGTAATGTCAATCCTCTATTTTACAGAGTTCACAGAACTCTCTCTCTTATTTTCAGGATGCTATTCTTATCGTAACTGCATGCCGCAACAGGAAGACAAAAACAATCTCAGTAAGAAAAATAACTTAAGTCTTGTTCATTGCACTGTGAGTTGAGTTTTGCAGTGGTGCTTTAACAACTGCTATTTATAGAATCATAGAATAGTTAGGGTTGGAAAGGACCTTAAGGTCATCTAGTTCCAATCCCCCTGCCATGGGCAGGGACACCTTGCACTAAATCATGTCACCCACGCCTCTGTCCAGCCTGGCCTTGAGCACCACCAGGGATGGAGCATTCACAACTATAGTTTGTTGATTTGACTGTGAGATTAGGTGATCCATCTGTTCTACTGATACTTCTTTAAGTTGAAGTGCCTTTTTTCCTTTTTAATAGTATTCAGAGTACTGTGTTGCCTTTCATTGTACGTGTTTTTGTTGTGTTTTCTGGCCAGTGTATTCTTAATTTCAGCATTATGCCATTATAGGTGTTTCATTCCACTCATACTCAAAAATATTACAGGTTAAAAAAGAAGGGTGTTTATATCACACCAAAGGAAAGAAAGGAAAGCTCTTTAATGAGGACAGATGAAAGACATGATGAATATAAAATCCTGGTACTGTCTTTGACTTGAGCATCCAGTTAGGAGACAAAATCTTTGCAAGGGATTAGACACACCCTTCAGGAGGATTAAGGTTAAACTTCTTCACCCCACAGTGATTAGGTGATTGCTGATGGAGGCTTATTAATAGGATCATTGCCAAAGATTCATTTCAGTTAAACTTCAGTGTGAAGATACAAATGAGACAACCCTTTGCTGTAAGGATAGTCACAGGCTGATGGTTCTTTCTAAAAGCAGATAATCATATTGCCACATCTTAAAAACAGTGCTCATGGGGAAAATATTTCTGCTTTGAGGAAATAACATCTTCATCCACGCTTCCAGAGGGGAAAAATTGGATGAGTAATAAAATCTGGGTGTTTTATTGGATGAACATTAAAATTCAACTACTATTTCAGTAAATGTTTTGCAACCAGTGGATATTTATGTAAAAAGGTAATTATATATTAATTATAAAAATATAAATTGATTATGTATATGATTTATGTGGTCATTATAAAAATATACTAACCTTAGTTTGTGTTCATAATGTGATCAGTATTTGAATTGTAGAATTAAAAGCTACTTTGAAAAACCTAAGAACTTCAAGGTGTGAAAATACAGTCAAGTTGATTCATGTTAGTAACGTTTTTACATCTATGGTAGAGGCAGTATGATTTGAGTAATTGCATGCCTTTTAATCTGATCCTGGTATTATACAAGCCTGAAAAATGAATTTTAATGGAAAGTATAATTAATAACATGAAGGAAGATCAGGTTACATTCTGTGGGCTTGACTGGATGCAGCCAGTATCTTAGTGAGAAAAATAAACAGTTAGATCAAGATGACCCTGAGTTACTAATGTGATGTGACCACAGAAAAGTCAAATGCCAACTTAGGAAATTGTATTTCTCATAGACACTGAGGGCTGTTAATACCAAATTCATGTGAACGTAATCAGAAAATTTCCATTTGCTGTTTTGGAGTACTTCTTGTAGGTCCATCTGTGCCTAAAAAGTGAAAGGTAGAAAACCCCAAATTATGTGCTTGATTATGCAGCTATTTCATCCAGTAAGAGGCTAAGATGAAAACTATTTGTTTGCACTAAATGCCAGTCATAAAGCAGGACCTAAAGATTGTAGAACATCTGAGGAGATGTGAAAAATAGCATTGAATTGGGCAAAGGAAAATTTAGATGGAATATAAGGACACAACTCCTACTGAAGTTTCAATAGAATTTTTTTCTTTCGTAGTAGATTGGTAGCATCTCTCTCCCTCCAGTCATTCAGAACAAAGCACTGAGATATTTGCTGTAGAGAGCAATTTTATATTGCCAAGGAGATGTACAATATGATCTAATAAGCTTTTTTCTCGTCACTAATTTCTTTTTGTGGTACTTTAATCTGGTGATTTGGAAAATTGCAAGCAGAATTGCAAACAAAATTAATACTTGGTTTGAATTTGATTCATATTTTTGCTATTACTGCTCATGGCACATCTATAATTACATTCTTAAGCATTTGCTGAGATTGTACCACTCTTTTGTCAAGTATATTAAGGCATTGACCTGTATCACTCACAAAGTGTTCAGTCAGTTGTTTAAAGCATAAGCTGAAGTACCTTAAAGGAAGAAGTCTCCCACCACTGTCAAGAAATTCTGCAGTCAGGTGGCAAAATGCTTTCTAAGGTAAAGAGTATTTGTCAGTACATCTGTTCAAGGAGTACAGCTTCTCTGTCCTTGTATGCCTGGGTATATCCAAGACAGAAGGAAAAGACATTTACTGTACTTAACGTAACGGTTTTCTTTCATCACAGTAATTGCTGTTGCATGTGGAAAGGACTTCTTGTGCCATGTTTCTTTTGTCTTAATACCTGTCTTGCATGCATAGAGTGATTCAGCTGCAATGGTACAGAATCTCCTGTCTTCTGTGTTGGTTCAGTGTACTGCAGGTTTTAGGTAAGTAGAGTCTCAGCACATCTTTCATGGTCCATCTTTAGTACTGATCTTTGCCAGGATACAAAGCTTTAGTGGAAAACTGCCTAAATAAAAAAGGCTTGAAGAAACTCTAATGCTTTTGCAAGAAAGGAGTTGAATAGCATCTCGTCTTGTGTGTTTCATAGATTCAATTGTGTTTCTTCTAAAATCACATGTAGAAGTGTGGTCTCTAGGCCTGTTTTCTTTTTGTGAGCACAGTGATGGGTTTTTTGGGCCTCGGTGCTGTGTCAGCTCCAGCAACTTGCCCTGTTTTGCATGTGAGATTTACAGTGAGCCTTGAACTTGAGGGTAGTACCTATTGCCACCTTCAGAAGGAGACAGGTCCTTCCATATGTTCATTTCCAATTCAAATTTCTGAAGCAAGGCTGACCTTCACAGTAGTGTTCCTATTGGGTACAGAATGGGAGTGGGCTCTACAGAGCCTACTTTGAATCTCCAAGTAGTTCCTCTATTTCTTTAATGGCTATTGGTTACCAAGCTTCTGAAAAGAAAACACACAGCTATTGGTTAAAAATGTAAAATGTTTTAGTTTGAGTTTGTCCTGAAGCATCTTTAAAAAAGTCTTAATTTCAAGAAGGAGGCTGCTTAATGTTTTTTGACACTCAGGACTATTGAAGGATTCTCAAATTAGCATCCCATAAAGCAAAACAGTCCTAATCAGTTGTCACTTTAGAAAATCCTTGTGTATGTGTTATTTTAGGGTCTGTGTAATAAAGAATGCATTTAAATGTGCTGAGCTTTTAGGACAGGCAAAGTAATTATTTTCTTGCAGACACTGTGGAAACATCCTGAGAATATAGATGGCACTATATGCTCAGAAACAGAAAGCTGCAAATAGACTTTTTTTTTTTTTTTTTTTTTAAATCTTGGAATAGAGCAGAAAACAACTTTTTCCTTTTTTTTTTTTTTTTTTTTTCTTTTCCCTGCAGAGCTGATAAAAACGAAGGTTAGGGATGAATGCAGTAGCAACATCAAGAGCAATGGTTAGAGAAATAAGTACCTCAATCAGTTTGTTTGTGAGAGTTATAAAAATGCATTCTTCAGAAGTAAGAAAAAGTTCTGTGCTTTTTGTCATGGGCAGACTTCTTTGTTTTGTTTGCAAGGTCTTACATTTCATGTATTCACTTGTATATATGACTCAGTCTAATTCTGTACTCATCTTTGTCTTTTATACTCCATAAATCAAAATACTTTGTCACTGTTTCTGAGAAATACACTTCTAGATTCTTTTGTGGTGACCATTGTTCCTCAAGCATCTTTGTGAACTGTCTTGCTTGTTCAACCTTCACATGGCTTCCATCAGAACTTAAAAAAATGGAAATGTTTATAAATGAGGATGTTATCCTTTCTTCAAAGCATTCCATACTAACCATCTGCCACTTCTGATTACTACTTTGAAGAGTCGACGTTTCACGGATACAACATCTGAGGACCACTGGGCTTTCCAAGGAACTCCTTTTCCTTCTTTTAGTATAAAGCAGTATAAATCATCCAGTGGCTTGGAACAGGGCATTTGCCTTACTTACAGTCAGAAGTGTCATGGTTCTTAATGGTATTTTGGTCCTCTTGTCCCTTTTGAAGATGGAGTATTCTTTTTTCACAAGTTCTCATGGAAAAATAGACACCTTCAGCTGTGGGTATTTGTCAGCATTCATGTCTCATCTTACAGGTCCACTTTCATAAGGTCATCTGCCTTATTTTTCTAAATGCTCCTCTATATTCTTTGTATTTCATATATATGCTGGAGGGGCTGGGATAGGTAGAGACAATGTGAATGGGTTCTGAAAAAAACTGAGCAATTTCCTAATCCTAGCTAGATATTTTTTTCTTTTTAAAAGTACTAGCTTTTTCATTTTAAGGTACAGAAAGTTATTCTAGTTCCAGAAATAATTAGGATCTGACTATCCTGTCAATAGCATCAGTGATTGAAGTATCCGCAGGTTGCTAATGGTTCCTGATTGTCCCAGTTGGCGTCTGGAGACAGGTCTTTTTGTGTCTCTGGTCAAAGTCCCTCCTTAGAATACAAATGGAATTTTAACATGTATTACCCAAACACAGGCCCTGAAGTTCTTTCATCAAGGCAGGTTGATAGTTTTGAAACATCTGTGAATTACTAGAAATCATGGTATTGTAATACAGATTTATTTCAGGTAAATTTTTACTGAGTTAAAAATTGCAGTGTATTTTCACCCGTGTTTATATATCTCAGAAAAATGATTGAAGCTCGCTAGATAAAAGTGATTTAAGCCTAATTATGGTAATATAAACGAGCAAGCAAAATCTGTGGAGAGTCTAGAAAAATTCTCTGGTTGCTTATGGTTGAAGTTCATGCCAGAGGCATAAGCTTCATGCCTCTGAAGCTCCTACTACTTAGCTGTGTAGAAAAGAGATTGCACAGACGTCTGTAGTTTTCTAACCTGTTTCTTGGTATGCTGTGACATGATTTTAGCATTTTTTTTTAACGTGTTAAGCCAATTCTTGTTTTTAAAAAAAAATGCCATTCCTGATGGTGAAGGTAGGTAATTCATTATTCTTGAAACTGTAAAATACATGAAACAAAAAGCCTGAACACTGCATTTCTGTTTAACTTCCAAACAACGATTAATTCAGGTTCTCAAATTACTGTATATTGCAGTTACAGCTGCTGATTCATCATACTTAACTTCCAGTAATGTCTGTGTTACTATCTGTCATGGATGTGAAGAGAACCATGAGAAAGAGGTCCAGTTGTACCTTCCTTCATTTACAAATGGAAGAAAAGAAGCTGTTATAATTCTCTTGCATTAGACTGGTTTTATGTGTTGGATTCCCCAGGTTAGCTTTTACGAATTTCACAATTTATGTGTATGGAGGTCACTGCTATATTCTAACAATGCTGAAGGACACCCTTGGTCTACATGTTGAAACAAACCATGTAAGTGTTAGAATTGCATTGTCACATACAGTGGCACAAAGCAAGATGAGGAGAATAATCAGCATGTCATGTCATTTGATTTCAGTAGGAGGACTAGATTTTTCTTGTGCTATTTCCCATATTTTCAAATGTCAGCAAAACATAAAACTTCACTGTAGAATTTGTCAGGTGGGTTACATAATGGATGACAACTAATTGGCAAATAGGAAGGCAGAGGAGGCAGTTTGATATTCTAGGGTGTATATTTTCACCTTGATGAAGCTAGGTAGGAGAGGAATTTATATTTAATGTTTTTCATTAACTTTCACAGTAAACAATTTGTTGTCATACCCAGAGGTTTGGTATAATTCTGAAGTAACAGTTCATGGAAGGCAAAACTGTCAAGGATGACTAGAATAAATTAAGTAGCGTGTACATTTGGGCAGACAGATTTCAAGGGCTGTGTTTCTTTTTGGATGCATGCAGGGAAGCCTAAGATTTGGTTCTACTACACTGTAGCTGACACAAATTCTACAAGTACCTTTAGGACGGCCTTCAACAAAGCTACTGAATAGAAGTGGTGTTTAAGGACAACACTTGACTGTGATTTGTTGTAGCTTTTCTAAGCAGGTGATGCGTTAACTGAATAGGTCACTTAATTGACTTGTTTGTCCATTGTAAATGGAAATAATCATACTAGTTGCTTGCCACAGCCTGTCAGTGTTCTCTTTCTGTATCGTTTGAGGTTTTTTGATGCAGATGTATGAATATGATAAAAATCAATTCCTAGATTGATATACTCAACTATTTCTTTCTGTGTAAATGATTGTGTGTGAAAAATCTTGTCTCCTTAATTCTGCTGGTGAGTGCTAAGAGGATGGAATCAGACTCTTCTCAGTGGTATCCAGTGAAAGGACAAGGGGCAAAGGGCACAAACTGAAATATAAGAACCATTTAAACATAAGTAAAATCTTCTCCTGTGAGAGTGGTCAAGTTTCCCAGAGAGATTGTGGAGATTCAGAACTGAACTGGACATGGTCCTGAGCAAGCTGATCTAGTTGGCTTTCAGTAGTGCAGGGTTGGCTAGGTCCCTTCCAACCTCAGCCCCTCTGAGATTCTGTGTCATCATTTCTTAGAACTGTTTCATTTTATTGCAGCTGATATTTCAATGATATAACAGAAAACCTTAGTGAAAGCACTGTGCTTTATTTCACAGATAAATGTTTGTTTGCATGCCCGGTTTGCTGCATATGAGTTAATGCCATTGCATATTTGGAATGTTGTGCCAGTAATCTTTAATGAAGCTGACAGCTGATTTTATTTTCAGGCAATTTCCCTTAAATTTATATGTGATCCTTTCTCTGGATTTTTTGTCTGAATGTTCAGATTCTGAACATTCTATGGCCCTTCAGTCTGAAATGATCTTTTAATGAACATTTACAGTATACCACCCAATAATCTTAAAGAACCTATCAGAAAACTTTTCAAAAGTTGCTACTAGTATTAATAGGAGCTTAAAACTTTTGTCAAGTGGAAGAAAGATCTTTACTCAATGTGTGTAGATAGGTTACAAAAATATTTATTAGAGACATTTTTAACACCTGTATTAAATACAGGTAAGACTTGCACTGGTCACATTTCAAAGGCATTCTTAAGGTGCTAATAAAAATGTAGGTAAGCATAAGAAGAAGTAATGTTTAAAAAATCTGGAAGTACCAATTACTCCAGCAAACTGTCTCTGCTAGGCACTCTGTGCTGTAACAGCATATATAGTTTGATGACATGTAAAAACAGGAGACGAGTTCAAAAGAATTTTGTCGTCTTGTACAGACTTCAGAGAAGTATTATACTAGCAGTTGGAAAACACAGCACGTTTTATGTGCTGTGTGTTACTTCAGCATGAAAAAAAGTAAAATCCAGGATTGTAGTAATCTTTTACTCAATTTTTATTTTTTAATGTTGTCGTATTCATACAAACCATAGCAATATAGGGCAGGAAGACTTGTCCATCCCACTCTAGAAAAGTGTTAAGCATAATCTAATTTCTAACTGTAACCGTAACCCTACCAAATGTGTGTCCAGTCTGTTCTTAACACCTCTAAATAAGGATAGCTTGCTGTAATCCCAAACTCTGTTACAGTCAGAGTGTGTTCCTAATGTCGTTTTTCTAACTGCACATAGAACGCGTTTTTTCTTTTCCTCCAGGTGCCATGGAGAACAATTAAACTGCAGGTTTTATAATAGGCTTTTAATGATGGAAAATTGTTGCAGGTCCTCCTTTTATGGTGTGTTTGTCTAGATCAAACAAACAAAAATCCTTCAGCGTTTTTTTCATACGTGATTGAAAACCATACAGCTTTTATTGGTTTTGTTGTATTCAAGAAGACGCTTCTGTGTTGTTTGCTAATTTCTTTTATGAAATGCAGTACCCAACTTAAGCACAAGCATCTAGGTAGGATTGAAAGTCCTGAGTTGCAGAAATATATTACCTGTGATATTCCTACTAATACATACTATTATGACACCTCATTTCCTGTGGGAACAGTTTATTGCTCGCTCATAATCTATTTATTTTGCAACTGTAAAATGAAGGGTATTCTATTATTTCTAATTTTATATTTGTGCATTTGTGGGATTTTTTTCCCAGCTCACTAGTTTTTCTTCTGGGCTACAATGAAGCGAAATGGGAAACCTCAACAGAAAGATCAGCTTAGTATAGTTAAAAGCAGTATATGAGTGCGTTAAAGTACTTGAATGTGTCTGGTGGAGAGCAGCAAAGCTGGTGAAATGGCTGACAGGGATGTCCTGTGAGGCTGAGGACACCGGACTTACCTAGTTTGCAGAAAAAGAAGCTGAGGGGGTGTCGTGGTTTAAGCCCAGCCGGCA
>NW_009910822.1:0-9799 GCF_000696875.1 Nestor notabilis
GGGGTGCGCTGCGGGTGGGTGCGTGTCCGTGTGTCTGTCTGTCCGTCTGTCTGTCTGCGTGTCTGTGTTTTCCCGTGTGCACGCATTGGTGCTGCTCCGTGCACTGCTCATCCATCCGATCAAGAAGTCGGGGCGATCTGGAAGCACAGACAAAAATACATATACAGTGGGCTAACACCCGTCCTCACCCCCCAAAGAAGAGTAAAAAAAGGGGGAAAAAAGTGTTTTAAAATATTAACGGGGTGAGGAGATGGTGAAAAGCTTTTTCTTGGTAGTGCAATTGTAAATAAATGCGGTCTGACTTGCACGCTCTCCCCCAAAGCCGATGGCTGCATCTATTTGTGGACAGACGAGCAGAAATAATCAGAGTGGATTGGATGTCTTAACGGTTGTTGGGGTTTATTTCTGTTATTTATAGTGACGGGGCATAAAGATTAGTAAAACGTTAGAGTTGTGGAAGGTTTTTTTGTCAGGAGGCTGAGAATAAACACACACAGATGGTGCAAGGGAGCGGGGTGCTGGCTGGTGCTTTTTTGGCTGAGCAGAGTTTTATTTTTGTTAAAACAAATTTTCCCTTATAGGATATTGTAGAGGTAGAGAGCCGGGAGCACTGAAGGAAGTGAGCATATGGGCTGCTGTACGTATATATGTTGTAATTAAAGTTCAGTTGTATTGGGCGTCCTCCTCGTTGCTGTGTCCCTCCTGCTGTAATTGCAGCTTGAAGCACGTCTCAAGCCGACGCGTTGTTAATCCCGAGGAGTGCTTTTCATACTCTGCGTGCCACTTCCAAAATACAGTTGAACAAGTTTTGACTGTAATATTTTAGTTTCTTTCTGCTTCCAAGGGAGGGCTCCCTATAAACAGAGTATTTCTGGTTCATGGGCGCGCTGATTTCCTATGAACAGGCTGTGAGTAAGAATCAGGCTGGTTGTTTAATATGGAGGTGGGTCACGCAGCTCTGTTGTGATGAGCGCATAGTGTAGCCCTCAGAAAAACACTGACTTAGCAAATCGAGTTCACGTCTGCCCAGGTCTTTGGAGAAGAAAAGTGTGGCATAAGAACGGAGTGTTATGGTGTGTTCTCATCACCTTCATCAAATTTTTGCTGTCCGAATTCCATGCCAGGAGAGATGTGTCCCTGCTTGTCACCTTAGGCATGCAGTTCCCTTCCTGAGAGAAGGAATGTCGAGGAGGAAAGTCGTAATGTGATGAGATTTGTTAGAGCAGCAGGACAGTTTGCTGTGGTTTCTAGTATTCAACTCTGTCATCTTCCTGGTTGTTGTGTATGAAGCCATTTGCAAGGGTTAATTTGTGCTACCCGAAGAGGTCCAGAAAGAATTAATGTTGTGGCCTTGATCTGTATCCCACTGAAGGTAATGGGAGCAGGTGGAGGTCCCAAGGAAGGTAAAGCTGGTCAGAGTTAATAGCTATGCATATTAGCATGGCTGTTACAAATTAAATTCATTAAATATGGCCAATTAGTGTCTCAAACTATTAACCACTGTCTTAGCCTCACCACTGGGTTAGTAAGTCCTTAGAGCTGTGAAGTTTTTAAACTTGACTTAGTCAATCTAGAAAGTTTTAGCAAATTAAACTATCTGGATCACAAACCTGGGCCTGTGTACAGAAAACAGAGCTGTTTTCTCTTCCAGACACAGCCGTATTAATTATGGATGTATGTGCATTTATCAGCCTGCACATCAGTTGTGCATTCCTTCGTTTCAGAGAGCAGGCTGATAATTAGCAGATTTGAATCTGAGTTTTGGTTCTGTCCTTGGCTGCCCACCAGCGTAGCACCTGCAGTTCCTACCAGCTCTGGTGTGCCTTACCAGGGTGTGAAACTGCGGAAAAAATTAGGCCATCACTGTGCAAATCATTAAAGTACTTGTTCCGTTCCCACTGAAGGCAGTGACGGTCTGTTCACTGACTCGAGCAGCAGATGTACAGAGTGCAGGAGATGGGACACATTCTGAGTTATTGACAGTAAAGTACTTAAATAGGAGCTAAGCAAAAGTCTAAATACCTTCAAAGCATCTGGATCAAAATGTTTTCCTCTGGCATTATTTAGGAGCAGGGGATAAAATCGGCTTTGATCCCTCGTGCACTGTAATGCTGAACCATATTGGACAGCCATTGGCTGATCTCACCCTCTAATAGATTTTTCTCTAGCATGGATGGGCTTGGAGTGAAAACCTTGGTGTGTCGGATGAGATGTACTGGATTAGGGTAGTAGCTGTATTTTGCATTTCTCTGCCACCTTCCATTTCAGCATCCCAAAGTGCTAAATGCACTTCTAACAGAAAAGCAGCCCTCTTTGTGCAGCAGTTTTAACTGCCTGTGGTAAAATTGGTTAGAAGAAAGAAAAGCATGAAACCCCCAAATTAGGGAAGAAAGTGAAAGAGAAACTTTAAAAACATATTCTATTTCGAGTGCATTGATTTGTGAATGTTAAATCTATGTGTAATTCTATTAATGATTTGTTCTCTGAGAGGAGTCTTTAATCTGAATAAAAGCTTTTCAGCAGATTTTTAACACGGGAGAGTCGAAATTGCTGGAATTATTATAAAGATCCTAACTTAGTTAATCATTACATCATCTGGGCTTCAAGAAACCTCTAACGAGTACTCAGCTCTCTCTTCCAGAGCTGGAATTAATTATTTACAGGTGCCTGTAAATCATGTCCAGCCACAGTGATACTGAAATAGGCCTCTTGAATTGGATGTCACCTCCATGTGTAAGGAAACAGCCTTTTCCACTCAAAGAATTGTTTCCTTTGGTGGCTGAGGTCTGTATTGTTTGCTCTGCTCAATGCTCTTGGGCAATAATGTTTTCCTAAAGCCTTTATCAGCGATGCGGTGGCTGGCTCAGATGGTACCCAGACCTTTGTTTATCCTGTTCTTCATTTACACAGTTTCTAAGCATGTGCAGTCTTAGTTTGTGGCTGCAATCTCTTGGTTACCAGAGTGTCAACAAAATATTTTGGTAATTTTAATCAAGAAATCATGTTAAAAATATTTTGCATATTATTATATATAAAATATATATAATGATCCATTCCTGAGCTGCTTCAGTTTGGAGCTGCCGGTCCACGCAGGATTGCAGCAACATGGTGATGAACTCTACGTGTACAGGTTCAGTAGGTCTCTCTTCTTGCAATTGGACCTGTTCACTACTGAGCCATTGAAAGTGAAATTACAGAAGCTAAGAAGAAATGCACAAAGTAAATCAAGGATAAAATGAAACCATAGCAGTGGGCCAGATCCTCAGCTGATGCAATTTAGAGTCCCTTCTAAGTCGAATCAGGTGGGCTTGATTAAAGAATAGGATGTGTCTAGCTGTTCATCTTTTTATATTTCCACAAGCTCACCTGTTGTAGCTCTACTCAGTTTGCAGGCCTGCCTGGAGAGGGGGATTTCTGCCCCAGCCCTTGTGAGATGTGAACTTTCACAATAGCAGGAATCTGCTAAGAGGAGTGACCACTGAAATTTTCTCCTTATTTATATGGTATTTTGTCTAAGGCGTTTCAAAACTCAAGTTTTGACGTTCAAGAAGTAATAAGATACACCATGTCATCCACCATCTTACAGGTGGTTCTGTTCTTCTCAGCAGCTCCACTGTAGTATTTGGTTCCTCTGTGTCCTGTGTCTCTTCCATGTTCTTACATGATTTGATGGGTTCCTGGTGCTGTTCGTGACTCTTCTACACACCCATACGTGCTCGTTCATGCTGTGAAATGAAGTAACTCCATGAACTGCTCTCATATCTCTTTTCTTTCTCACACAGACATTGTCACAAACACGTACTGGCTCCTGTGTTTCTGTCCTCTCACATCCTTCATGGTATCTTTGCCTGCATGTTGTCTCACAGTAACACTCAGGCTTTTCATGAGGTGGCCCATCTCATGCTCTCATCTGTTCTTGGTTGCTCAGACCTTCTTGGGGACAAGGCTAATGGAGATGACCACCTGCCCCAGGCCAGGCAATCAGCCTGGACTTCCACCATCTAGAAGACACTGGTGGTAGGACAGGTCCTGGTGGAGGTACCCTATGCATTTGAGAGGAGGTGCTGGGAGGTAGCAGGAGGCTCAAGATCTGTATGTTTCTGGTCAAGTCCCTTCTCATCAGCTGGGTGTCAAAAGCACTTGTGTTGGATTAAACACAACGCAACATCACTGTTTAGCTGTTTAACTTGAGGCATTATGCAAATTACTCGATTGTTTTTCCCTTCTGATTTTGGAAATTCTCAAGATGTAAAGAAACATGTTGGTATCTGTGCTTCCTCTGGCTCCGCACCCCCTGTGAAGATCGAAGAGTCTGTCTGAGTTTTGTGTGTCTGCTGACAGTACCAGCAATTTCTGCCTCTGTTTTATGACACCCCAGTGTGGCAGCAGTGGCTCTGTTAGACTGTTTCATCCTTCCCTCAGTTCAATATTTTTCCTATTTCTTTTTCGTTACATTGAAGAAACACATCATATTAAAAATATCCTCGGGGAGAAAATCCAGTGTCCCAAAGGGCACATGTTACAGTTAAAGCACCTATTTTCAGAGGGAAGGTTGATGAACCAATGGGGCAAACTATGAAGGCAAATGGTTCCCATCTCCTCTGGGATGATTTGCTGGGAGAAATCCTTTTGCCATCTGAAAGCTTTTGGGATTCATGCAGGACTCAGCAGTAAAGAGCCTCTTGTTCGTGTTTACAGAGGGAGATGTTTCATGGTCATTTCTGAACTTCAGATCTGTAACTTGGGGAATCTTTCCATCAAAACCATGTGGGGTTAGAGATAATTCATGCTAAGAGGTGCATAGTACCTACAGCACCTCTCTAGCATCTGTGGGAGGAGGAGGGAAAGCTGTTAGGTCCAGTTGTTAATGTTTAACTGAACACTGTGAAACAACTCAGATATTTTAGTTTGTGCACTTTATATAGGGCAAGGAGAAAATTACTGTTAGGGCTCCTTTAAGGTGACACATTTGTTTTAAACTAAGTAAACCTGTTTGCTATAATGTGGCATGGTTTACTATCCAGTGTCTTCTTGGAGGCTTAAAAATAATGAGTCCCTACTATCTGCAATGTGAATTGTAGTATCTTGTAACGTAGATTGTTGATCTTCCTTGAACAGTTACAGAAAATAACAGGTTTGAGCTGTTCAGCTGGGATTGAAGTGGGAAAGAAGGAAAAGCAAGATGGCCAATGGGTTTAAAGGCTGATGGAGAGGACTGGGAAAAGATCTGCAGCCGTTGGTGAGGAGGGATTTTTGACAGCTCTCCAAGTGTGGCTTATGTGTGCGTTTTGGACAGAGCTCATTTGGGGCAGCAGTGTAGCATAAAGGTCAGGTTTCTTTCATTGTCTGAAAATAAGATTGCAAAATACTCAGCAATCAAAGGCTTTCAGGTAAACACATAATTTTGGAGACACCCAGTTTGCTGTGTTGTCAGCTCACATATGTGCTCACACTTCCTTCATGAGCCTTATTTTCTACTAGTTTTGATGCCCTACTTTTGCCTTGCTTTCTCTCTTTTTCCTATGGCTATTCTCTTTCATGCACATCCTTGCACTGTCTGAGCTCCCTGCTGCTGGAGGATACCTGCTTACCTGCATGCCTGTGCAACAAGAAGTGTGCTTGACCAGCAAGGTGACAGCAAGATTTTGGGTAGGGTTGGAATAGGGAATTTGGGCTTTTTCCCCCCCCTAATTTTTGCACAGGGCTTAGAAAAATGTGATGCTTGCCTAAGCCAAAACTCAGTATTGCTACTCAGGACCTCAGTATAACCAGTACTGAGTTCACAACTGCTCTTTGTGTAGATGTGAGCTGAGGGCAAAGCATGTGTAAAAGCACTGGTATTTTTTTGTCAGCTGCAGAGGTAGCTGACACCCTAAAGCTCACAACAAGCCAAACCCAAAGGGGTCTGAATACCTGGTGGGTGGAGTTGAACCCAACTCTTTGGAGTCCTGTAGTAATCTTTTAACCAAAAGTCTCTTCTTCCCATCACAGCCACAACACAGTGGGTGTGAGAGCCTTCTTCGCTGCCGCTCCCGCCATCTGGAACAGGCTGTCTGCTTCCTTCACCCTCCATCTGCTTTCACATAGGAGCTGAAATAGCTCTTTCTGTATTTTTTCCTTCCTTTTCATCTCTTTTTTCTCTCTACCTTGATGATTGACCTCAATTATTTCTGTTGCCATCCACACACACTTCTCCTGACTATGTGCAGAATATTGGTTGGAGTTATTTAATCCTTTCAAGCATCCAAGGAGGCAATTAATTTTGAATAAAGTTGTATTGTTTTGGTTCTCTTGACAACAGCAAACATTTATAATAGGATTCTGAATTTATTGCCAGTAATGGTATTCACTTAACCTGTGAGTCACAGTTTATATTCATGATTACTTAATAGGACCTAATTTTCTAGTCATTTTAGATAGCATGAAAACAAGTTAGAACCAAACGGGTACTGTTAGTAAACAGGTAATGAGTGAAAAGAGGGATAAAAAGTTCCTTGGGGCAGCGATCTATCATTTTCACTGGAATTCAAACCACCTTGCTTGTCAGCACTTCTCTGTGAATAATAATTAACAACAATAACAATAATTTGCAAACATATGTGTGTGATTGGGCTGCTCCTGAATGACAAATAGCTTAGGAATGAGGATATTTTTCTTTTCTAGAAATCAAACTGTTCCTTAAAACCTTTCTATCAAATCTTAACACTGATGTTTTTTTGTTTTCTGACTTGGTGGTTCCTGTAATTTTCCTCTGAATGTTGTGTCAATCATATTTTAAAAAGGAAACTATAAATAACAGTTTGTTAATAAACTTTTCAAGGCCTTTCGCTGATGTTTTCATGTTGAAATCTGTACGTTGAGTTTTATGCCAGAATTACTCACCAAACAGATTGTATGAGGTTCAATTAAAATAATACTCTGTAACAGAAATTTTTGGCTGAGTAAAAAGCCTTTTTTAATTTGTTTTGTTTTTTTTAACATTGGATGTGATAAGAGAAAGCTACTGGGAAGCTCTGTTTTGGATCTGATCTGTGTGTAGAACAGCTGAGCACCGGGCTGGAGATCCCCTGTAATAATAGATCACTGATTTTTCTTGCTCTCTTCCTGGGCAATGTCATATGTCACATTTAAAATATCAGCATTTTTGGACAAGTGGACTACGCAGCCATGAAGATAGTTCTTAAAATACCTTTTTCAAGAGTTGAAAGGGGAAGAAGTGTGTGAGAGGAAACATGCTGGCTTAGATCTACTGAGCATTGATTTTGATTTTCTTATATTCCCAACTGGAGACAAACTAAACAGTTAAGGTCTACTTACAGTTTCCAGGAGGAATGAAAGTGAGGTGCTTTTAATAATGCAATTAACACAATCATTTACCATCAGCAGTAGGGTGTAGCACCGTGGCATCTCTCTCCTAGACCCTTTGCGTTTGAACTACTTCTGCTCACTGTGGGTTCTTCTTGTTGTCCCGCTCTTAACCATCTCCCTAATTTAGGTTGAGTATTTGAAGGTGTGTTCTTTCAAGCCTGAGCACCCAAAATTTGGGAATTACAGCCAATACTCAGTTGCCAGAGTACAGAGGACATAGAAGTTTCATTTGTGGCTGATGGGAGTGAAGCGAGGTCAGGAGCCACGCAAAGTCCGAGGTCTGGGAGCCTTTAACCTCTGTGTTTGTTCTGGTAAGGGTTGATATGTCAGTTTGGAGAGTAAGGAGAGTAGTAGGACATCCTTGTTCATCAGTGGTGGGGTGTGAAGCTTTCCTAGGAGCTCCAAAGGAAGGATTCCTCAGATGTCACAAGTACCACCCAGTGCTGCAGAGTCATTCTGTGATGTTGGCATGTTCTGCCTGAGCAGTGTGTTTAAAACCTGACTGCTGACCTGATGGCAAGTGCACTTGAGGAACGTGGCCACCCTTCTCCCATCAGCTACATCACTTGTACAATGGATGGGCTTTTGAGGGTAGTACAGAATAAAACAACATAGCTTCTCATGCCTAAATGTAAGGATTTGCAAAGGCTGAAAAGCTGGTGTGTATTTGAGGGTTGGACACTAGCAAGTGAAATACGAAGGGTCTAAAATATTTGGGGCTTTTATTACTGTGCCTTTTATTGGCCTCAGATGAGATCAGGCCCTGTTGAGCTAGGAGTATTACAAACACCAGAGTAAAAGACTGTTTGTACCCAGAAGAACTTATACTCTCAGTAAATGAGACAAAAATGCTGACAGTTTTGTTAAAGACAAGAAAGTGTGTCACTTGTAAACCCAGAACGGAGCCTCAATGCAGTGCTCCAGCCTTATGCGGTGGATTGTCCTCTTGCTTTTAATAGCAGGCACTGTGTCAGCACCACTGTCTTCAAAAAGTATGTATTTATATGTTATTCACCCATGGTCATCACATATAATTAGTTTTCACAAGTTAAGGTTTGAAGATGCAAAGTGCTGTCTGTATGCTGTTGGGAACAGTGCGGGCGCTTTATTACTGTTGTTTCTTAGGTGCTTGGAGTAATTGAGGTCTTCCAGAGCTGTAAAGAGCTGGAGCAGACCATGTGGTTCTTGAGGGGATGTGGGATTTCTCCTGGTGGGATCCCATCCTCCCAGCCTGGTTTAAATAATTCAAGGGACCCCGTTTCAGCCAGGCTTCGGCTTTTCAACTAAAGTCATTAGCTGTGAACCTGTCATCCCCCCTGTTATGGGCAAGGGATGAAATGAGGGGAAGTATTGAATGCAAAACAGTGGAAAAACTGAAATGACATAGAAAAACACAAACAGCATAGGAGGGAGTTAAGGGAGGGGGGAAGAAGAGCACTTAGAGGATTTGCAGCCACGTGGAAAACTCCTCTGGGGAAGGCACAGGTTGCTAATCAAATTCATCCGTAGTTAAGAGAGACTGCCAGAGCATCCCTGGATAATCCTTCACTGTTAGGTTGAGTTGGCTTGGAGATTTCCTCCCACTTCTCCTGCCTCTCAGCATAAGTAAATCCCTGCGATGTGCCCAGCCATGAAGCCTGCAGCATTTGGGAGATTTCAGGCGCAGCAGGGTGCTTGGTGTGCACTGTCAACAACAGAAGATGCTGTGAACGTATTAAACTTATTTCATGCTCCCTGCCCCTGTTTTCTTACAGAGTACCTGAACAAATCCAAAGGCTTTGTCTTTTACTTCAGGACGCTTTGTGACTGGGCCTGAGGTATCTTAAAGACTATCTAAAGCTCTGGGATCATTGTCAGCCTCATGCCTCTGCAATAATGGGATTTCTTGCCATAGGGGTGTAATTTATTTGTACAAGAGACGCAATGGTTTTTGAGGGGAAAATCTGACTCTGTTGAGTTTCTCCGTGGGCTGCTGCTGCTCATCATAAAAACACCACCTTGTTCTCTGAGTCCAGGCCACGGTGTTTTGAGATACATTCTCTAGCATAATTACATAGCAACGTGAATATTGCAAAGCAAACAAGCTCTCCTTCCCAACAGAAAATGCTCCCAAACATTAAAAAAGCCCACACAGCAACACAAAAACCCTACTAGAAGACTGCTGCACTTGTGTGCCTTTCTTTAGGGACAAGCAACATGTGGCTTGATAGCCGAGTTGCTTGATGAACCATGAGAAGGTGCTTAGATAAAAACATTTATGGAGCAGAGTAATGGTGTGACTTCTGTTGGCTGAATGACCCAAGCACTGGGGCACAAGAGGAATAACTTACAAAAAAAAGGGAAATGACTCATGTCACAGATTCGACTTATGGCTTATGCTTTTTAGGAAGCATGAGGCTACATATATGGAATTGAGTGCGCCCTCAGCAAG
>NW_009910823.1:0-451 GCF_000696875.1 Nestor notabilis
CCATCCCAGTCATGCCAAGGATTTCACATCATCGCCCGGATTTCACATCTATCTCGGAGCTTATCCTCCTCTAATACCCCCGTGGGTCGCCTTTCGCGGGGGGACAGGGGCACACGCACTCATCCACACAGGCACAGCGTTGATCCCCGCACCTCCAGGAAAATGATAATAAATAAATAAATAAAAAATTCCACGCGAAACCTTCCCCACCCCCCCCATCACCACCTCTGCCCTTTCTCAAGAACACTTCTTCTATCTAAAAGTTTCCGAAAGAAAATAAATACAAGTGACACTGTGCTGGGGGAAAGCTCATTAGTTCGTTGTCCAACTCTAATAAAAGAACAGAAGTGCAAATTATAGAGTTCAGCTTCAACACACGCTCTGTCAACTAAAATCAACCGGGTGCAGCCTTGATTCAAATAGCTGCGAAGTTGGTCCGCAATTCAAAACC
>NW_009910823.1:694-958 GCF_000696875.1 Nestor notabilis
CTGAAATAACATCTTCTTTCCAGCAAGGTAGAAGAAGAAACGGCCCCTTTGTTTTGATAATTAGCTAAGCCCAAACTAGGAAAGCAGATGTGTTTGCTTAGCTAATCATAAGACAAGTTTCTTTCAAAGAACTTCATTGAGTGATTGCAATTGTGAAGGAAGGAGAAGGATTTCATTTTCCTCCCCCTTGCCTCCCACCCCCCTCTATTTTTATTATTATTATATTTTTACCCCCCATAAACAACTTCTAATATGATATAAACG
>NW_009910824.1:0-7648 GCF_000696875.1 Nestor notabilis
GGAGACACAGAAGGAAAAACCTCTCATTTACCTTCAACCTTAAATTCTTCCATGAGAAGAAAAAACTGGCATTTACATATCTAAATGTCCCTTTGATTTTTGAGTCTTTCCACTATCTGAATATTACAACTTTGGCCTCAAGATTCTTTCAGGATTACCCAAATAAAAGTGGGGAGGGGAGGGAAAGGGCAACAAAATCAGTATTTGTTAACTTACGTTGAATGTGAATGAACTGCTTTGGTTGCTTAAACTCTCCTTTATACAAACGATTGTAATAGTTGACATTGCTCTCTGCTTCAGGGACTGGGATAACCATGCTCTCTTTCTTTTCTCTGAAAACTTGTTGTGCTGAGATAGCCCGTTGCAAATGATGTTCCTGCAAGAGGAAAATTTGAAGAGTTTATTTAGGTATCAGTATACAGAAGTGCATACAAAGACAATCACCCTTTTCTCCTGCTGTTTTCCCCATATTCTACAGGAGACCCAGATAAAAGAGTTGAGGCTTTACTGTTATTTAACAGACTGCAAGATGCTTGCTTTCAGGTTGGTGACAGGGCAAGATATGTTCTCAAGCATTTAGTACACCGTGGCGTTCCTAACCGAACCTTAAGAGCAGCCTTCCAGTACCAAAAGGGGCCAACAAGAAAGCTGAAGAGGGGCTTTCCTGTCCAAGGGGCTTTTTCTAGGCCCCTTGGACAGGACAAGGGGTAACGGCTTTAAATTGACAAAGAGGAGATTTAAATTAGGTATTAGGAAGTTCTTCCCTGCGAGGGTGGTGAGGCCCTGGCACAGGTTGCCCAGAGAAGCTGTGGCTGCCCCATCCCTGGCAGTGTTCAAGGCCAGGCTGGACGGGGCTTTGAGCAACCTGGTCTAGTGGAAAGTGTTGCTGCCCACTGCAGGGGGGTTAGGATTAGATGGTCTTTAAGGTCCCTTCCAACCCAGACCATTCTGTGATTCTATGAATCTTAGAGCTCAAGTGAATGTAAGGCATGACTACAAACAGATAAAAAGAACCCTTTGTTCAGACAACAGCCTACACCTTCTACCAGACTGGGAAAGTCAAACGTTCAAACTACACCTTCGTAGAAAACTATGGCTGCTATAAGCCAAGCCCATTAAAACCTGTCATAGAGAAAATTTATGCAAGATCATTGAACAGATGGCAGTGAGTCCTTTAAAGTATTATAAGCAACAGATTCAAATCAGAAGAATAGCTAACTTCATCATTCTTGTCTACCCAGCAGTTCTTACTGGCTTGCTTTCTTTAGAAGTTCAGCTAGTTAAGAGCAACAGAAAGAGCAGTCCTTACAGAGTAACACTTGAACAGCACAGACTCCCTACACAGGAGTCACTTCATTTTATTCTTTCAGGACAGTAGTTGCAAATTCTACAGAATCATTCCAAGTGAAATAAGAATCACAATATATGTATTAGTTCACAAAGGTTTCTTCACACAGAATTTTCTTAGTTAACTCAGTGAAACCCATCTACTGCTGCAGGTCAGTGCTAAACTGTAAACTTTTAAAGATTTTTAATGAATACTCATGTTAAACTTTGGCAAGGACACCCAGTACAACTGCAGTATTCCAATTCACACTACTGTCTGTGCATCCTTCCAGTGCAGTCTGCATACCACCTGATAGGAAGTGATCAGCAACCAAAGAAGCCTCTTCAGCAGACTGTCATGATTTTGGATGACTACAGACTGAGATGATTTTGAATGCCACCCACCCCCTTGCCACCTCCCATCTTGAGACAGAGGCTGACAGCTATACAGCATCTACATACTCTTCAGACCCTTCAGTGCAGGGTAAACCATGTAAACCATTTAAAAATGGTTCATGTAAACTCATGTAAACCATTTAAAAAATGTCTCATGCTAAGACTCAAAATGTCTTAGTTGTCACATGGTGCCTAGCGTGTGTCCAGTAAAGAGGAAAAGTGGCAGTCTTCACCAGGACAAGATCTTAAATCACTACAGCCACTGGTGACTTTGGAGAGTTAAGTCATAAGGTCTCCATCCAAGTTAGCTGAATATGAAATAAGCGAACTGCAATCTCCCAGCAGATCAACTACTAGTCTTTAGCGAACCAGAAGCCTGAAAGTTTCCTTCTCCTTTCACTGTTTTCCTCCACTGCAGCATTCTTGTCTCTATCTTCCAGTATTTGAGGGCAGGGAGGACAGCACAGCAGAACATCAATTTGAAATTGAAGCTCAGCTCTGTCACAGACCTATACAACCTTACCAGGCCTATTTCAGGGGCTTCCAGCTATCCTCTTGTCATTCCCACACACTGAACTGCTGGAAAGAGTATTTGTTCTGATCAGAAAAAAAAGAGACTTTGCTACTCTATCTCCTCCTTCAGTTTTCAGGGCTACCCCCCTCATGATTAATACCAGTGACTATGCAGCCTCACAAAAAAAACAGACATCAACACCACAAGAACCAGCCAGCATTTCGATACCATGACTGCAATGCAGTCTGGCAGACACAGAATCTCCTGCACACAAAGATTCTGTGCTACACACTTGGTAAATTCTCTTAAGAACAGGGCTTCTTCCTTTTTAATTCTACAGAATATTATTTTAAAAAGGGCAGGGAATGAAAGCAAATCTTTAAAAATATGCAAATTATATTTAGTAAATTACACCCTCTTAAATAGTAAGATCTTGCACAAATGCAAATAATGCAATTTCTGCAAAATTAGAATATCACTAAACACTGACTGGAAGAGCAGCTTTGGGATTCTCCTGTAGCAGAGGAAAAAACATTAAATCAAACTATCAGGCTCCCAGGTGAATGCTATTAGAATTAACAGAAGCATGCAAACAAGTATCTGGTATAATCTGCTTGAGTTACTACATACTTAGTAAATCTGTCACCCCACCATTAAAACGTGTCCTGAAGAGCTTCACATCACTGACTATGCAATTCAACTAAATAAAATTTGTTTCATTAGTGTACTGCTTTCAACTGATATCCCTAGAGTTGTCTCCTAACAGTTACACGACGGTACACAGGAGTACCACAGAAATGCTGGTAGGAAGGACTTGTGGAGGTTACCTGTCCAATTACCACCTGAAGACAGTTATCTCCAACACAAGATGGGTCAGCCATGACTTCTTCAAAAGCCTCCTGTTTCCACAATCCCTCCATGTAACCTGTTTCAGTGACATATTAACCCTCTTTTTCCCCTGCCAGAAGTAACAAGAACAGTTCCCTCACCCTCTCCTCATAGCAGCTACAGTCTAATCTTTTATCCATTCTGGCAGCCCACTGACAGATTGAGTTTCTCAACATCTTTGAGAAATTTAGGGAAAGCTGAGTAACAGGAAAGCACATTCCAATAGCAGCCTCACCACTGACAAGTGCAGGAACATCAGAACTTCTACACATTCCCCTTTACATAGTCAGCCTATACAGCATGCCCTGGTCACACAACACAAGCATGCTTCTGACCCATCACTTGGTCCATCCTTCCCATTGGTGCTGCTCCTCATCCAGGCAGCTCCTGGCCCATATTGATGCACAGCATTACGATTCTGCCCCAGGTACACAAGTTGTGCACTTCTAACTCAACTTCTATCTAAATGTTTCATCTGGACCAGTCCTAAAGTTTCTCAGTATCCACAAAGACAGACACTCACTGCTGGTAAACCAACCACTCCTCTTAATGTGGGATCACTGATAAATTTGCTGTGGATGCATTCCTCACACAGCCAACTAGCTGAAACTGATCCCCACCATACCCCCAACATAAAACCAATCCAGACACTCTCTGAAATGGGATTAAGTAACTTAGAGAAGCCACTCTGGTTTGCACTGGCTTAAGTAATGAATGGGTCCATACGGTTTAAGTTTCAGGAAAAGCAGTGAAGAAGGTCACACAACAACCAAAATGCAAAACTTCTTTTGGACTCCACAGCCCATTAAAGATTGCAGATGAGTAATTGGATTCTCAGGTTTTTTTAAACACTGTTAGTAAGCATACAGAGAGTTCCCAAGGAAAACTGACAACAGGTGTTACTACTCACCTTACTATAAAAAGCCTTCAAACACAACACAGCTTTCAAATAGAAAAGTCTTAATAGCATTACTGTCGAACAGTAGAGCTTCAGAAGGGATAGATAAACTATGTAATTTTTAAAAGGGGGGGGGAAGAGAGAATCTTTCTGTTAAACATGAAGTTAAGGAAAATAAGAACTTTCACTCCTGAAATAGTTCTGTTTAAATAAACTCTGAAGACTTTTATATGAAAGCTGGTCTAATTAAAAAGCTTTATTAAACCTGAAAAAGCGTTTTTAAAGATAGATTCAGTAACTGGTATACCAATACAGCTTTCTGCGTATTTTTCGCTTTTTCTAATGGTTTTGAAACCCATACATGGTATTTTAACTTGTACTTCCTCTGTAGTAGGGGAGATCAAAAGATCTCATACAAAATAACTGAACATTAGAGGAAACAATGATGACAGCAAACAGAATACGCTGCCATGGGAATAAAAAGGAGTACCTGACAAAGAGTTATTGCTCACTAATTCCTTAAAAATCACATCCAAACCTTTCTCACTACTATGACTATAAAATTCCAAACAAGTATAGCTTAGATTGGACTATATCTTCAATTAACAGCAGAAGTATCCAAATGTTTAGTATATGTAATACTGCTGCTTTAGCATACTTACATATTAAAACAAAATTGTTCTCAAAGTGAAAGATTCATCACTCTAGATGCACTTTAGCCATGCAGGTGCCTTCACTGTACAATAACCATACTGACAAGAGTTTACAGCAAGCTGCTCAACTCACTGGCTTTACATAATCCACCATGTTTTCCTCTCTGCAGACAGACTGTCCTGCCAGGATGAATCCCCTTGTTCCATGGTGAGTACGCTGCACCGCCCAGCTTCACACTGCACCCACCACCTGGAAAGCTCCAACCCAAAGGACTTGACAGCCATTCACAACAGGGCTGACAGAAAGAGTGCCAGCTTTAGTCCAGAATGAAACTTCAAATGACACCACCGAACACATACTGAGACACTGCAATTCTTGCTTTACTCATTCCTCAGAGAGGAAAACCAGAAAATCCTACCAGACTGGTACCTAAAAATACTTAGCCTTAGTTGCACATGTTCAGAACCAGGATCAAAGTCCAACTCTGAGAAAGGTACCTTCACTGCTATCTCCTTCCATCCCTGAAATACCATAGTTTTCATGATCTTTCTAAGCTTCCTATATGGGAGTTTCTTCCCTACAAAAAAAAAAAACCGAAACAATAGTAATAATCTTTAGGAGATTATTACCTGTCAACTTATTTTTGTTAAGCTTTAAGGGAAACAGCAAGCAATACTGAACATTATTTTTACCTATCCATCACAACTATATTCACCAATACACTCCCCTTTATTCCACTGCTGCGAAACAGAGCACTTGGATCCCACACTGCCATCCCCCACAGTACTCACTCTGAAATGGAGTTTATCACACTTCAAATAAATGTGCTAGTTTTTTGGATGAGCGTGGTTGGAGATGCCTACAGTTGAATACCATCTTCACACTGAAAAGCTGATCTGTCGTAATTATAAAACCACAATGAGCATTTCCATATTGGATACAGACATCCTAGAAGATGAACCTTTATGATGAAACCAGTTCTCTTCATTTCTTAAAAACTGTTACCATCAGGCAATGCTACAACCCTTTAAAAAGGTTTCTTCACCATTGTTATTAACTTGCTAATGTTTGTATTTACTCTCTGAAGTAGAGAGTAACGAAACATAGTTCAGTTTACTGTGGTGCTGTTTAAGAAAAGCATTTCCTCTTTGCCAATCCTTTCACAACAGAACTTCAGGTCACCTAATTTACATTAGCTATTGGCAACACTGTAGACTTTAACAAAAGAAGTATCTTGACAGGTGTCACCAGGACCTATGGGAACAAGACATAACATACCACAGCTTATCTGTTAAAATCAACTTTCTGATCAAGATAACTTTAACTCCATAGCCCTCCACTATATGTATATGAGAAAAGGGAATTTATTAACAGCTTTACCTCAAAATAAGGTAGACCAACCTAAAGTCAGCCTTCCAAACTACCTGCAATCAGGAATAGAATTAAAGCAAAGAAAACAAGGAAAATTTAAGAGTCTAGGGATGCTATCTGCTTAACATTAAATTCAAATTAGGAAATACAAATTGACATTTTCATCTTTCATATGGAGATTCAAAACCAAAAAGTAGAGAACTTTCATATGTAATGTGCAGATTCATCTTGCAAAGTCTCAACCACAGCCAGTAACACCAGTTGACAACGCTCACAAAGTGTCACAAGCTCAAAAGTCACTCTGATCAAAGGCCTCTCCCCCTTCTAAAGCCACAGCCCTACCTACTCCCTCTTTGCACACACACAGAGGCTTTTTTTACAAGATTTCCAAGACAAAAAGGACAGACTCCAGCACCCTCTTTGGTCTTCTTCTGTGGTTAACCCTTTCAACACTTAACTGCCAGAAAAACCACAGCCAATGAATATTTATCCTCCTCAGTGCAGAAAGGGTTTGGAATTTTCTATCAAGAAGGATTAATTTGTCTCCAGAACATCAACGTGATGAGGCATTAGTAACTCAATACCAAAGCTTTTTGGTTGGTTGGTTTGTTTTCTTTCAGAAAGAGATTTATGGACTTGTCAACTTAGTATAAACAAAATTATGACCTGAAGTAGGACTGACTTTTTGCTTTAACATTATCGTAACTGAAAGCGGATCTAAGTAGCTGAAAGGCTTAAGGGGGAGAAGGGATTGCGAAGAAAGGAGGAGATATCTACCTACAGACCTGTGTACAGACCTGCAATCCTTTCTCTCTCTGGGTTGGACAACAGCTAACTGAAATAAGGAGTCATACGCAGAGCAGGAAACTTAACTGTGCACTACAGCAATTTTCATCCCTAGACAGCAATGAGTACCTTAGGAGAAACACACTGCTTCATTTCCAATTTATTTTGAAAAGCAAATATTTTAGTGAATTAACTGAAGTTGATAATTTTTTTTCTATTGATCTAGTGGAGAATTAATCCACTCGGCAACCAGATCTGTCTCCCGTTGCTAAATGATGTCCTCTTAAAAGGATATATTAGGTATAAAGTGAAGCAGGGAGCAGGGCAAACAACAAAAATTCACAGAGAGTCCAAACCAACACACCCAAAGCAAAGCTGCTCTATAGGATGAAAATTTCAATCAGTTTCCCCATGGGGTTTCTGACACTCAGTGGAAGGAAGCTCAAGAATACCCACCAGCAGCAGGGGAAAGTATGGTGTAAGGCCCTCCTTACAAGTGGAAAAGGCTCATGGAACCACTTCTCAGTTTCACTTCTGACCATATTGTGTTTCTTCAATGTGATACTCCTAACCTCTTTTTTTTCAGATGGCTAGAGCCATCTAAAAACCAAAGACAAGCTACTCTGTATACTTCATACACAAATCATCTGATTATAAACAAGTCACCTGACTATTACCTCAAGAATGCTGATACAGGCTGAAACAACACAACAGAAGGGCCACTAGCAACATCTGAGCCCACCACCCCTGAATGACACTTCGCACCTAGATATAGATAAGTCTACATTGAAGCTGTGCATCTAAATGAAGATAAA
>NW_009910825.1:0-13022 GCF_000696875.1 Nestor notabilis
AATATATATAATCTAATATAATATAAAAAATAGAAAATATTGTATTTTGCCATTTTGTAGTTTTTTAAGCAATATTTGTTTTAAAGAGTATAGTTCATAAAAGAAAGAAAATATGTATTGAAAGCATGTTGCTTCTGATCAAGGAGACTAAATTTAGAATTGAATTCATTCTAAATAAAAATACCTGATGGAGGTTCCCAGTCCATAGATTTAAAGCTATTCTGACAGCCCAGGACAATAAAAGAGTATTAGCTCCATTACCATCTATGTTTGATGGAAATAAAGGCAAAAAACACCTGTGAGCTGGACCCTGTGAGAAGAAGATACCCATGAAGTCTTGAGAAACAAAGGTCAGCACACCTTGGTGTTTCTTCTGACAGACTGAAGTTCATGTGGGCATTTCCAGAGCTGTCAACGAACAGTGTTGGCAAAAAGGAACACAGGAATCACACACCAGGGCCATACACAGATCGTATGTGTGTATGTATGTTATAGATATTGTATATCCTCAGCCACCTGATGTCATCACGTTTGTCTGTTCAGGCTTGCTGTGCCACTTTTCCATCCACACTGTCTTGCTAATGTTTCATGGGCCATGTCACCACCCCTTCCAACATACCCACTTCCCTGTCATGGCCTTCCAGAAAAGCATCAGTGTGAGTCTGCAGCTAAGGAGAGAGGGAGGCAGAGGGGTTTCAGCTGGTTTTGCTTCTCTTCAACCATCCTGCCCATCCGTCCTTGTCACTGGTCCTGGACACAACCACCCACTTCCCTTTTACCCCTTCCATCCCCTGAAGATGATACAGCAGCTCAGTGCAGGAAAAAGAGGCAGCAGGACTGTCCTCATGATCTTAGGCCACTACAAGCAGCCTGATGCTCTTTATACCCTGGATGATCTTCCTTGGTATCTAAACTGGTCCCAAGACACTTCACTTTCCTCTCCAAACTATCAGGTAGGGTCTACAGCCCTGAAGTAGCCTAAAATTTCAGAGGCTGTTTCAGATGATGAAGCCAGCCGTGATCACCGGGAAGGCTGCACAGTTCCCTTCTGTTCCAGGGAAGAGCAAACGCTTGTAAACAAATTAATATTGTTTAGTATTAACTACAACTGCCTCCATCTGATGTGTATTCTGCAGAATATCAGAAAAGATCTTTTTTCTAAACAAGAGGAAAACTAAGTACAATCAATTAATTTCAGTATCCTTAAAACATAACAGAAGGTTGGTTTGTGAGGGCTAGCACAGTACTCAGCACTAAATACTAACTTTATCTTATAAGTGGACATGGTACATGACATGCACGAAAACATGTATTTCTTAAAACTGCAATCTGATGCCAATCTACACTCTACAAAATGTAGGCAAATGCTTCACTTAAAGCATGCAGGTAAAGAAAAAGCACATGTGGAGGTGTGTGGGACTGAAGACTAAGTCTGTAAAACTTCAGAGACGCAAAAGCAGCACATATTTACATAAAGGTCTTTTTCTGATTCTTACAGCGTAATAGACCTTTAACTTTACTGATGAGCAAAATTGTGCCCAGGAATTTGAAACTGTTTCTGAATTATTGTTGTACACAATCCCCTTGAAAATGCCTGAAAGCAAACTATGGTGGGGTTTTTTGTTATGGCACCATGATGTGTTATCAAGAACAGTAATCATTCCCCTAAAACAGAACTTTTGCTAGTTGAAACACGCACTGTTTCCTTACAACTCTCCCCTCTTTCTCATACAACCTATATTTTGTATTCAAGAATGAACATATTTAAAATTAATCAATCCACTTTTTACATCTATTTCTGTAAGTGCTGCTGGCTGTTCCATTGCTGTAACACATCATCAAGGAAGTGGCGAGCAGAACAAGAATTCTGCAGGCTGACAAGACAAGCAACTCTTATTAAATGCAAACTGTCAACTTCTGTACTCTAGATAAATGCTTTAATTTAGGAGGGTCAGAGACAGGCAGAAGGTGTCAGCAGACAGATTGGAAGGTCTCTGGGACTTTTCAAGAGATTTTTAAGTTGACTTTTGTTTGGGTTTTAAGCATTTTAGTTTCTTTGAGGTACTCAAACCCAAGTTGACGAACCTTCTAATTTTATTGTGTGCTGACTGTGCAAGTTTAATAAAAACACTGAAAATTTTCACTGTTCTCAGTAACTTAGCAGGAAACCTCAATAATCTTATAGGTAAAATGACCTAGAAATAGCCTTTGATCTGCAGTCTATGTATGCACTGTAAAAACACAGAAACACAGTCAGCACAAAGTGCTGCAACAAAGGCCTGGGTTTTTTGAGTCACTGGAATCCAGCTCATTTATTGTGTAATGAAATTATCATTGTTCTCCCACATTGATGGAGTAGCTGTACCGAACTTCTCCTGACCTGCGGGCAGGGAGAAAGACTGCTGTTCTTTCTTCAAACACATTTGTATTCAGTTGGACACTGGCAGCCTCGGAACAGGTTCTAGCTCCAGGGAGAGCAGGCTTTTGCCTGTGGCAACAAAGCAGTCCTGGTCCCACCACTTATGCCAGAGACATGGTCAACTGACAGCTGAGCAAGGCAGGGTGCATGGGATAGCAGCTGCTTTTGGGAGAAGATGGAGTAGCTTCTGACAGAAACATCTCTGTCTACACTCAGTTTTGCTTGTCCTTCCTCCAGTGGCATCTCCTGTGCAAGGAGGTAGGTGCCATGGCTCATCCTGGGGCAGGGAAAATCATCTCCGCTTGTATTGGTCAGAAGCCTTAGGAGGGGTGTGGAAACATGGCTGCAAAATAGCCTCTTTACAGACAGGAACTGGTTGCTGAAGTTGCCAAGCTCCAGCACTTCATGCATTTCAGAGGGTCTGCTGATAAGCAGGGTGCCCTGTTCCCAAGGACACCACTGGCATTTCTGGTCCAGACACTGTGTGTGTCCCCATCACTGCCATTAGACCACTTGTGATGGAAGAGCCATTGCAGAATTTTCTTTTGAAAGTTCACTTTTAGAAACAGAAACATGGAAAATAGTTCTTTGCTCTGACTTACTATGGAAAACACATGTGAGTAGAAAGCAGTGGGACCCACCTGGTAGAATATCCTGCCCAGTGCAATATCCTATCCTTTGCTGGTGGAAGTAATTTGAAAGAATATTTTCAAGTTTTCCACACTTGCTAGACAGTTTAAAAAGGAGATTGCTAGTGATGTTATAATAGCTGCTTAACTTTTACTTGTGATAGCTGCTTTTCTGTATGTGTTTTCCTGATGTTTTTGCAAAAGAGGTTGTTTCCTTGACATTCATGTGGTTTGGGGAAAAGGTTTGCGTTTTAGATTTTAATTTTAATTTTGTTCTTGTGTGTTAAGAACAGAAATGAGACTATCAGCTCCCTGGAGGAGGTTTAAGGTATGAGCTGTGAGCCAGATGCAGGCCATAAAACTCCACAGTTGAGACTCCGTGCAGGCAGCTGCAGTCACCTATCAACAGAGACCTCAGATCCCAGCATGCTCTGAAGCCAGGCCCCTGGGATCAAGGGAGAATATTTAATGCTCTGACCCAGGACCTCCTCGGGACACAATCCTATCTTAAAAGCATAAATTCTATTACCAACTTGACTTTATACAAACTAACTTTTCCTTCCAGGATTCCTGGCCAGAGGAAGACTTACATAAGATATTTACATGAGGTAGTATTTTACATATAAAATAATTATAAGAGAAGTCTTTCTTCAAATAAATACAGCATAGAGGTACCCATGAATATGTAAGACTTACTACTATTGATCTTTTCATCTTGCATAGACTAAAGATATGTTTTGTTACTACATTAGTCCCATGGTACATAAACCAGAAAAACCTGCTGCAATATTGCTGGAAAATACTCAGCCACCCAAGAACATTCATATCACAGACAATCCCCGTTGCAAAATTATCACTGTTGGTTAAATGCCCTAAGTACTCAATTCCGTATCAGGCACAAGAAATAAAGTTCTTGTCTCAAAATGTCAATCCAAACAAGGCAATCCAAAAGCTCACACATACAGCTAACTGTGCAACATACACTGAAGGAGTTATAATCTGGGTACACTCACTACTTCCAATCAGTCTGATAAGCAGCCTCCCTATGGGTTACGACAGCAAAGCTCAGAGATCTCAAGATGCAGGAATTCATCACCAAGCCAACCAGAGGTAGGTTACGCATCTTACACTTGCTCAGGAATGTATTAGCAGCATGACGAGGCTTTGTTTTGTGTGACGGTAATTTTTTAAGCAAGCAAGAACAAAAAGTAGCAGGAAATGTAAAGAAAAGCACACACACACACATACACAAAAGAAAAAAGAGACTGAAGTTACTCACAGCCTGAAAAACAGTGTTAGGACAATCCTCAGTTTTGGGGTCAGGTGCTTGGTCAACAAAGTGTGTGTTGTTTCATCCCACGTGTGCCTGAGGGACTTTTGTACATGCTTTGGAAATAAAAAGGACAGTGGTGAAGATCCATATCCATCACACCACTGTACAATTGACTCAGCCTGCAACACCCTGTGCTTTTGGTTACCAACTTAGGTTGAAAGTAACTCCATCATGTCAAGACACAAGGTTAATTTTTGATGAGTTCAGTCTTGTCATAGTTTCAGAAGTCTGCAATAATCACCAGATACACTAAAAATTTCATTCAGGATACTTCTGTACGGGTTATAAACATGTAACAAGTGTTACAAGGAATCTCAGTTTATAGCTCTTTTCAAAGATCAGTGGCATAAAATGGCATCTTAAGATAGTCCATAGGCCATTTCAAAGCACTGTGCTACATGGAGACACAAGTGAGTGGGTCTGGGACTTCCAATTCATTTAGGTGTTTTTATTGAAAGTAGTGACAATTATTACTGGGGAGGAAAAACGTTTCTGTGTTCATTTAAATGTCGAGAGACTCAGTGCTGAAAACTGCTTAATTGCATTAGACAGATGATACCAAATAAATTTCATACATAAATCAGAGACAAGGGCTTAAATGCAAAACCTTACAGATTTTGTTTAGGTGGATGGGACTATGCTTGTGCTTGCTACAAAAAGAGCTGGGTTTTTTGCTTAAATGATTTTGTTTGTACTGGCACAATGTGTTCAGCACAGAATCTATCGGGATGTCCTAGTCATTAGCTAACTTCATCCACTGTCTCAGATGTTTAGAGTTCCCTACCCTATATTGAGTGAAAAATGGACACCAAAGCCACAGGGTGACCTGAGGTGACCTAACATTTGATTGCGTCCATCTCAGTTCACCAGAGAGCTGGTGTTGACTACCACAGGCTTTGCACAGCTTGTAACTGATTTTCATTTGACCTGCAGTGTTTAACTTTGTTCACCAACAAGCTTCTAGATGATCTTTGTTGTCTGTTTTTGAGCAAGGTCAGTGCACCATATGTAGGTCTGGGCCCACAGGAGGTCACAGACAACTGTCACCTCTGCTGAGGGACCAGCACAGTCCATTTTGGATGCAGAAACAAACCTTTCATCCCCGATCACTGGGCAGCACCATAAAATTGGGAGGTTTTCCAGAAACTCTCAGCTTCATTTCAAAAATCAACATCTAGAGCCAAATCGAAAAAAAAACTTCCTAATAAAACCTAACAAATTTGTCTTAAATTTTTATTTGATAAACACTTTTGAACATGGAGACACTTGTTTTCAGAAAGCAATCTGGCAAGATCTTATGTTGGTGATGTCTCTGTTCTGGTATCCATATGTGTCTTTAATAATGGCACAAATATATTAATAACAACAGATATAATCGCACCATTAATAGGCACCCTAGGAATAATAGATGTCTGAGCAAGTGTAACAGTGCATTCCCAGGAGCCTGTTCTTTCACTTGCATAATTCTCCCCAGTGCATACTTGAAAGTTCATTCATATGGTCAAGGTAAATAGAACCACAGAATAGTTAGGGTAATAGCAAGGTGAAATTATCTCAGTCCATCAGGCAAAGGAATGCTCAATTCTCCCAAAGGTATGATAGTGTCAGCAACCCAAAGCAAAACCTCTAGGCTCCAATTCAGAACTCACCTTTTTATTTTTTTGTCTAAACACAAGCATGGCCATCTCTCATTTTGCTTAATCCTGTTAAGAGAAGAAATACTTCTGTTTCCAAACAAGTATTTCAAATCTGGTCACATCCTGGGGGAAGATGTAGTTACTGGATGGCGTGGAGCATCACCATTATTTACATTAAGGTGCTTCCTGTTAGCATGGTATCCTCCGTTCCCTGTCCTCATATTTTGTTTGGTGCATGTGGCTAATCCCTCTATAAACAGGAAGGACACTTGAAAGATCATCTAAATAAACCCTGGTGTGTATAATTCCCTGGTAGGTTAATGAGGAAGAACTGGCCAAAAGAAGAAAATTATTATATGCGGTGCAATGGTTCTTATGAAAGTAAAAATTTCTTTGTACTTGGGACCTCCATAGTGAATAAAACCACTCCAGCAGTAAAGCTGAACAAAAGGAAAATCTAGACTTGGCTATTATGTACATTCTTTCACATGCAAAATCACACATATATTTTCAGTCCCCATGTGAAGGCAGAGGACTTATAAAGACAGGATTATCTCACAGTACATTTCCAACTAAGTGCTGTGCCACCTTTGCTCTCCTTTAAGTTGGCTTTATGTCTCCGTTTGTTGCCTTTACACCTCTAAGATGCCCAAATCAGGCAGGGTGGTCAGGCAACGGGCATGTCATAAACAAATGCTAAAAAGTACCTAATTTAACATGGACAAAGCTGCTGGAAATTTTGTATCAATGGTCAACTTTTTGTCCCTCTTCCAAACACTCCCAAAGACTCTTGTTGTTGGTATTAGGATCTACTTTCTAACACAGAAATTGTTCAAATAAGCAATGTTATTTTACTTTAGTTCTCAGATGGGGCTTTATTTCATCCAGATGTTACTGCTCATACCCCTGTCTTCGTTTAGAACAACACTTTGCAGAATACCTAATCTTTAAGTCACTTTTACTTTAACTCACCACTATATTTTTTAAATGACTGTGTTTGACATAAACCACTGGCTGGTTTCATAACTGGCGTCTCCACCTTTGGCAAACTGTTCACTTATCCCATCCGCTTTTAATGGAATTGCTGGAACCACTTAAAATCCATTAATACACTACAAATTTCAAGCACAAATCAGATTTGTGTGAATTAGTGCAGTTGGGAAGACTGAATAACTTCCACTTCATAAGAAATGAAGTCCATTGTAAATGTGGAACTATAGTCTCCAAAAAGGTTAAAGATTTTCCTCACGTACTGGGAGTTAAAACCATGTTTTGCAATATTCATCCATTTTCCAGTCTTTTTTTTTTTTTTTTTTGTGTTTTCATTCAAGGAAACTTATGAATCTAATTTGTTGTAATTGTCAGCTACAAATGTGTCTGCATCAAGCAATTATAATGCATTTTGCACGAATACAGGCATATGTGTTATTCCTCTCCATGCCACATAACACAATATTCTTCAGGGACTAGATCATCTGCTTGCTTACGCCCCATATTGGTTTCCATGCTGATGTGCTAGACGAGCACAGTTTCTTGACTTTAGCCAACCAAAGAAAAACTAAGTAAAATAATCTCGCAGCCACTGCTGAAACTTCAGCTGTTTGAAAAGAAATTGGCTTGAAACAAACTCAAAGTTTTCAGTTAGTGCCTTCATATGCACATTTTGAGAAGTTAAATGATTTAAGGATGCAGATTCTTGAGCCAGACAAATCCAACAAATTGAAATAATCAGGAAGGTTTGGACTGAAATGCTTTGGAAGCTGATTTTAAATTTATAAAAACTAATATAAGCATGAAAACAGGTATTCATTCTCAAAAACTGCATAAGCACTTAAAAGTAATAATAGCAATAAATAAACCCTACTCATACACCACAGTCACAGCAGGGTCTATACCCATGTTAAGCAAGGGGGAACACCTCAGGATGGTATTAAATGAACCACTCATTGGGAGTACTGCAGCAGTCTAACACATCCTACAGCTCTGTCCAAAATCTGACCCTGATGGTATTAGGAGTGTTGTTCTGGACTTTCTCCCCAGTAGCCAAGACAGCAATTTAATCGCATATGTTCAGTTCTCTCAGTCTTATTGATGGTTTTAGGGGAGGTGAATGAAACAGCAGTATGATCTGCTTCAACCATATACCTACCCTACATCTCTGATGCTTTCCATCCCATCTTAACACATCAGCACATCTTCCCACTCACTATTTTTCCCAAAGATAATGACCAGTACTGAAACCAAACATGACAGCTGTAGCTACCTCAAACATATACTGTCATGCATGTCCCGTTTGTTTCCTCTTTCCTCCCAACCACAGTCGGCACAGAATTTCGATTTTGAAGCATTTTGTCATTGTATTATCTCCTCTCACTTTGCCTCTATTTCCCCCCTTCTCTTATGCCTCTTCCCTAAAAGAAAATGACTTGCTGGGAAGCTGAAAGCCCTTTGACTTGTGCTTGAAGTCAGTCAGCTGCTGCAGGTGTCCAAACTTGCCAGAGTCCGACACTTCCTTAAAATCCAGGGTGGGAAAACAGTTTGAAATTTCACCTTTTCTGCTGCTGCAATGGACACATGCAAAAGGTGCTGGCAGCACGAGAAGAATCCAGAGAACTCCCAGCATCTCATACTGCTGTTTGCTTTGTGCTAATGAGCATTATTGCCCCCGACCACTCAAATCAGCTTCAGCTGCAGAACAAGGAGACAATAGCTTTACATTTTTCACCCTCCAGGAGCAGCACAAGCTCCTTCTTGGAGCTTACCCCCGGTTCCTCTCAGCCATCACTGCAGAGCCATGTCATGCAACTCTCACATCCCAAGTCATATAAGGTGTATGCAGATCTTATCGTGCTTCAATTAATCATAGCTCTCAGTCTCTCCGTTGGTCTTTGAGCCCCTTTCTCTCTCTGGAGACTAAGGGGACCAGAAAGAAGCCAAATATCCAGAGCTCAGGGCTCCCTTAAGAAGGATTCAGTTTCCAGAGAGGAATATGATTACAAACAGCATTCAGGCAACACGGTGTTGGGTGTCCATTCTCAAGCCAGCATGGAACAGAAACAGCAGCCCCAGCTTTGTCCCAGCAGCTTTATACTGTCTTGGCAAACCCTAAGTTACTCTTGATTTACGCTGATGTGAAGTAGAGAGAGAGGAGAAATAGATGTGTCAGGACTACAGTTTTGTAGCTGACACAGCAAAGACACAAGAAGGAAGAAAGATTTTTGAGTAATTTCTCTTATAAAATGCAGAGTAAGACTGAGTAAGAGGATTTGATGATACAGATTTACTGGCAGGGAGAGAGACAAGTATGCACCAGTAGAAACATCTATCTTCATAGCTGTTCTGAAAGACATGACTCAGCTTTAACAATGCTGGCCCAAGCCTTCACCAGTTTTGGTTTGCCCCACATCATGTTCAGCTCATCTGTAAGAGAATGGCAGGAAGTGTTATCAAAAGAAAGAAAAAACAGCCAAGAATTCAAATAGAAAGATGCGATCTGCCATAATAAGAAAACATTTTTTTTCTTCTGTCTTTTCCCAAAAATCTGAGAGCTATGCTGTCTGCAAGGAAAGATAAATGAGACTCAAATCCGCATTATGTTAGCAGAAACCACCTGCAGTTAATTACAACTAGATAAAGGAATGACTTGTCTTTTGGCCCAAATCTTCTATCTCAAGGCCCATGTCTGTTCCAAACCGCACAAAAGAAAGGCTTCAGCTCTGATTTATTCTGTAATAGGCAATGGATGGCACTCACACCTTTCCACTCCTCACTCCTCCAATGCACTCCTATAGTTACAGCCCCTGGCTCCATGAGATTTGCCTTACCTTCATGATCTAAGGAACTTGATTTGAGTGGCGGTGAACTGTGTAACTAAATTAAAATGTTTCCCCCAGCAAATAATATGTTAGGGCTCAGGTATCCATTTCTACTGGCAGTGGCTCTCATTCTGCGAGCGCTACTTCCTTGCTACAAATACAATTGTTTAACCAAAGCAAAGAACACACTTCACATGACCACTAATGTCAGTGTTAGATGCATATTAAGGTTTGGTAGAAGACACATAATATCAAACCGGTCATTGGAGATTTCCCCTTTCCGACAAATCTATTCTTCTGACTCGTGTTACAGATAAGAGACAACAAAGAGTAAGTGACCACAAAGAGTGGTCTTACAGCACATTTTAAAAGGAAACTTCTTTAGGGTAACAGAAAGCTTGGAGGGTTTTATCTGTTTTACCTTAGCTTGTTGGTAACTTTTATGCATGCATGCTGGACCTGACTGCTAAATTACTTGCCAGAAACATGCCTCCCAACTAAAGCAAAGTATATCACATCAACTGTACACTATCTCTTAATGGTTTCTAAGCAGTGACTTCATCAGGGCTCTGACATACAGTTAGTGGTTTGTGCAGACTAAATAACATTATGCAGAACTTCCTTTGTTCTAAAGGCTGTTTTTCATGTAGAGGAGGGATCCAAGGCTTATCCCAGACTAGGTCCCTTTGATTAAACACAATGTAATTCTATTTTTCCGCTGCTTGCCAACAATAATCGCCATATCTATCAGTTCAGCCACATAGCTGTCAAATTTAGATGCTGTGTTTACTTTTCTAAAGCCATTATCAACCAGATTTGTTCACCTAATTTCAGTGTATTTACAAGACTGGGCCATACTATGGACTTCTCGTGCTTCTGTCATCTAATGGGATCATTTGCTGCTAAGTTAAAGCGTAACCTGCTGGATTTTTGACAAATCAGAAAACCATTTTGCTCTTTCATTGGTATCTAATTTCTGAAACACAAGCATTTGTGAACAGGCACAGTCCGAGGCAAATAGCTCACAGGAAGTTGTCTTGGGGAGCAGAGCACCCCACAGAAAAGCCCTGCTGTCAAGAAGAGTTTATTTTGCTATTTAAGTGTGCTTTAAAAGACTTCTGCTAATGTGCCTGGAAGTCTGGAACTGGCTTGCACCCAGTGTCACAGCCAACGGCTTTGCTCCTTTAAACTCTCCAAAGCTCTTTTCTCCCTGTTTTTCATTATTTGTTTCTTTGCTCCTACACCCCTTTTGCTACAATTTCCTGGCCACCCCATCGGTGAACAGCAGCAAGGTCATGGTATGACTCCAGGCTCCCTGCCCTACTCAGCATTGCCACCACGATAAAGGCAGGTGGCCCAGCATTCCCATAGCACTTGGTGGTAACCCACTGCTCCTCCCTGGGGTACAGGGAACCAGGCAAGTTCCAGCCACCTCTCATGGAGTCACCCTAGGAGAGGGTAGGGAGAGGTAGTAGCAATGGGTTTGACAGGAGGTTTTGAAGATAATGTGGGTCAGCATGAGGAACTGGGTTTGGCTGTAGAAGAAGTATTCAAAACAAAGAGATGGGCAAGTTGTGCAGATACGTGTGCTGGGAAAATTTTCTTAGCATCAGCCCTGAGTGGACATGAAACTCAGCAATCTTCACAGCTTGATGAATGTCTGCCATTTTGACAGGAAATGCCAAGTGCCTTGAATTAGTTATGTCTCTAGTGGTTTCCTGCTACAGAGAGCAATTTGGCTCATTTGAAATAATGAAGCTTAGACAAACAAGTACTGAAAAGGCTCAAGCCATTGCTGTTCATCTATCTGTGATGAAATTAATAGATATTTCCCCTCCTTCTGCCCTTTTCCCCCTGCCACAATTTACTTCTACAGAACAGAGTCCCTATTTCAAAGGATTTTGCTGGAGCCTCTCCACATAAAAGCCTCAAAAGAAACCAAGAATTAGTCAATAGATGTGAAGTGGTAGGTTTAAGGTGCTTAGAAAGCTGCACCAGACAAGCAAGCAAGGCTGCTGTTGGGGAAGTGTTGTCACCCCTGGTATCACCAAGAGATGAGCAAATTATTGTGATAATCCCAAACTGGCATCTAAGGGACACTAGCATTATACAGGAGGGCTATGAAAGGCTAGAAAAAGCACAGAAGAAAACTAGCAGCAAAAGCCCAAATGGTTTCGCTGCTATTCGGAAACACTGGAAAAGCAAACATTCACCAGGAATTATCGCCCTCAGGTTCCCTGAAGGGAAAGAATATCTAAATTAGACACACTTCATGAAGGAATTATCACATAGACCTTCAAATGAAGCGATATTTTCTTTAAAGGCAGGACTTCCAATGCAAAGAGTGAGCATTGGCCATAATTTGGGGATTTCCTCTTTAACAGAGAGGAAGGAGAAAATAACATCCCTGAAATGCTTAATTATTATTCAACAAAATTGATCTTAGCTATGCAGAATGACCAGTAAAACTTCAAGGAGTTTAGAATTTTGGTGAAAGAATGAACCAATGCCAAGTCCTCTAAAATATCCTACTCCCTTCCCAAATTACAGTTGATTTATAGAAGTGGGTTGTTTCATACCAGACAAAGTACCTGCCACGAAACTACTGAGCAAACTAGAAGAGTTTTAAAAGATCACCCTTTGAGAAGATCACTGTCCAGATATAAAACAACACAAGCAGAATAAATCAAGTCTCTTGCTGAAGTAATTATTCAGAGCACAGATTTTGCCTGTGCTGCTGATAGATGCATGCTCACTTTCTTCTGCAAAATCTTTTTCAAAGTTTGGCTTGAAATGAGTTTGTGATTTAAAAAAGCTTGTGCACATGTACATATACAGAGTGCTTTATATATAACAGTTATTTGCACTGATCCACAGATTCCAGAACAAGACTGCTCTTCATTCAAGTCACATCTGTATTCCTACAGCCAAATTTGTTTGCAAGCCCCCAGGCACTTCCAGCAGATGGGAAAAGTGATAGAGAATAAGTGATCAGTGAAGAAATCTGCCTTTCTTTTATCTGTCCCTGGCTTCATAGGAGAATCTGAGGAAACTACCTAGACTAGGACCTGTTGGGGTAGCTTGGCTCCCACCCAGTAAATGCATGTGGATTTCTCTCTGGTGGGAGCAAGGTGCACACCTGCATTTCTGCTTGAGACAGAGTCATGGTGGGCTCAGACTCCCAGGAAT
>NW_009910825.1:13053-42726 GCF_000696875.1 Nestor notabilis
CCCTGCTTTAAACACATTTATATGTTGTAGCAGCGTACATCAGTTCCCGTCTGGGAGAGCAACAGCAAGTCTACTTGGTTTTCCCACTGAAGGAATAGGAGTTGTAGGATTTTAAGGTACTACAGAAGGAAACTAGGATGATGTCTGGCTCTGATGAAAATTACCCTGTGACATAGGAAAGCTGCCTGTGACATTTCATAGAAAAGCTAACTTGAAATGCACTTCTGACAGGTTTTCAGCACACAAACTGGCATTTGGGCAAAGCCCAGCTTTACCCTGGAGGCACTCTGACCCAGTTCTACCAAAACAGTAGGGAGCTTTTTCAAAATCTATGTTGCATAACCACAGACATATGTTTAAACATGCCCAGTTTGTTTATTCATCTGTATCCACTCCTCTGACATTACTACACCAACAGGTGTTTGTGCTTGTGCCTGATTTAGAGACACGCTGATCAGCCTCTTGCACAGGTCAGGAACACATGAAGACATGGCCACAGTGTGGACTTCATTTTAATATCTGACCTTGATGCTGATGTTCATTAATTAATGCCAGGGTTTGGAGAAAAAGTTATTCAGTGCAGATATTTACTTTTAGTTTGTTTCCTAGAACTAAGCATCAGAGTGGAGGAAGGGAGGGAAGAAGGAAAGAAGACCAAAGGGAAGAAAAAAAAAAAAAAAAAAAGGCAAAAAAAGCCAAATGGTTACTTTTTCCCCAGGAAATAAAACTGTCCATAATCTTGCAGTACTGAATAGTTGTTTGTAAACTCAGTGAAGCAATAACTAGTAATAATGATCTGTAAGAACAGAGTTCGAGTTAATACTCTTAGTGTAAACATGATGATTTCTAGAGTTCAGAGCATCCTTTGTGGGTAACGGCACCCATTCATTCACTCAGGCTTGATTTTGCCATTAAGAGATTTTTACTTCTCCTACTTAGTAAAAACAAAGCTGAGATTTTTATTTTTTTAGAAACTGAGGGCTGACAAGCTGTATTAATTATCATAGGGAGTCTCTCAGACCAAGCCCTGACAAAGGTCAGCAGAGTGGGTAAAATAGTCCAGAACTATAAAATACCTTTTTCTGCAGCCAGTCACTGCCCTTTCATCGTAAATCTCAAAGATACTTTAATCTTTGGGATACATTTCTTTCACAAAAACAAGGAACAGAGTTGCCTACTCAACTTTCTCAGAGTGAAATGTGTGTATGGAGACAATTTTCCCCAAGACCTTCCCGCAAAATATCTTTTGGATTGCTTTTCCTGTTGTATTCCTAAATTATTGCAAATGCAGCAGCCTGTCAATTACAATTACTGAGAGAGAAATGAGCAGTAGGTCACTGTTCCCAGATATTCCAAACATGTCAGCTTTCATTATTGTATCTTAGTATCATCCCTTCTCCAATTGCCATTTGCATTCTATCACATACTGGCCAGTTACTTTTTGGGTGAAACTGCTAGCTATTGAGTAGGACTGATTTATAGCTAGGAATTAAAATGCATTCTTGAAAGCAGTAAGGTAGCTGGTAAAAGCTATGGTTTGGGTTAAAGCATAATTGAATCTCTAAGCTGCACTTAGACTTGTTCTTTCTTGTTTCCCAAACCCTTGATCTTTGCTGTGCCTCCCAGCTCTCCTACGATTTCTGGATCCTGTGCCAAAACCTGACATTGCATTGCTGTACCCTTTCACACTTGTACAGGAAACAGTACTTCAGCTCTTGATTTTGGGCAAGTTTTCCCCAAAAGACTATTCTTTCAGGGACCATGAATCCTTATACCCAGTGATGACCTCTTAATACAGCTGTAATGCATCTTAGGGAGAACAGGAGTCAAGAAAGTCAAACTTCTGTCCTTCCTCCTCTCTGTCCTGGAGCTCCCCAGCTTGGAGGTTTGCCAGGATCCACAGTTGGGGTCAGACAGGGAGAGCAACTGAGTTCCAAGGTCAAGCTGCAGGGCTAGTGGGAGACGTTTGTAGAGCCTGGAGGGGAGAGGAGACAGGGAATGTAATGAGCTCGGAGAATGGGGATCTCAACAGAAAAGTGCACCGAGGGCAGGGAGATGAATGAACATGGGCTCTCAAAGGACAGGGGAGTTTTCTTTTTTGTGCAGAAGCCAGACCCCATTTCTCTATCAAGCTATACAAACATAAGCTAGAAGTATAGCAAAAACACTTACCAAGTGGAAGCAAATTGAATTAAGTAATACAATGGAAATTAATTCTCCAAAACCCAGCAGCTCTCCTAAGATCACCAGGAGTCAGTTTATCTTTGCTATAGGCCATCACGTGGGAAAAGCTTCCTGTCTGGCTTCTAAAATGTTCCACTGTGGAAAAAATAAATGATGCATCTGCTGGGGTTTTGTTGTTTCTGTTGATTCATCCCAAACAAGGCTGCGAGAAAAGGTCTGCAGTTCCCTTGCTGGCCAGCTTTGAGGGAATGCAGGTAAGCTGCTCCTTTCCTACCCTGGAATGGGAAAACGGACAAAAGGAAGGTCTGAACTGGGGAGAAAAGCTTCAGATATCTTCTGCAGCAGAAAAAGTAGCAGGCTAGAATGGGTAAGAGCCGTTTCTAATGAAAAGTTTGCCAGGAAGTGTGATCAGAAAGATTCTTTGGATTACAGCAAGGCTTTAATTGATAACACAGTTAACAAAGAGACAACTCCACAGGGATGCTCAGATGTGGTCAAGATGGGCTTCTTACAAAGTTAAGTCAACATGGCACAGAGAAAGCAACCCCTGAGCCCTGGGGCCGAGGCCATTCCAGGCCACCGCACTCACCACAGGGAATCCTTTTGCAGTGGCATTTCACTATGTGTCAGCGCTTTGTTTTGCCATCTTTCAGTAGCCTCCTGCACTCCTCAGTCACACTGCCTGGACATCTACCTACAGCAGTGTTTGCCAAATTAAAGGCCATTGGTGGGAACAGCAGCCAGATTGTGGGCAGCTGGATAAGGACAAGGGTGGAGACAGGGAAAGAGGGTGGGAGCTGAGAGATACTGTGATCAAAAACCAGATAAAGCAAAGGAAAGGAATGCTCACTGCAAGGCAAAGGTTGAGATATGAGGTAGTATCCCAAGGTGGGAACTGTCAATCACTGCGTGAGACCTGGGGACCTGACCAAGAGAACAAAGCAAGACCTGTCAATGTGAGGCAGGAGCAGAAATGTGTGAGTATAAGACCTATCAACATGCACTGTGCAAGACATCACCTCTGCCACCTGTACCTTACCAGATGGGGTAGCTGCCCACACTTGGGCCATCAGAGCAGAGGAGCTGCAGTGGAGTACATTGGTGCACACAGTCTCTCAGGGGACAGAATGGAGGCTGCTTGCACCTTGATTGCCTGAGGGAACTGAAAGGGGAGAACTGGACCTTGTCCACATTTCTGGAAAGCAGTTATTCTGTGAAATATAGCTTCTCTTCCTCAACAATAGCATAATCCCTTAACTGCTACAAGGCAAGATGTGTAAACCCCAGCCATAAGAAGAGAAGTGCTTAGTATTGCTCCCTGTTTAGCTTCAAGATAACAGTGAACAAAGAGGAATTCTCAAAAAAGAAATTTTAAGCCCCTTTTTTCCACCTCTACCCCCGTATGGAGCAGTCCTGCATGTGCTGGGCAGTTGCAAGCATGGCATCCGTTTGCACAGCTGTGAGTCCTGCAGTTTTGTGCTTCCACAGAAAGATCGGCTTGCTTCACACAAACAAACAACATACCAAAGGTATGTTATTAAGGAAGTAAGGCACTTTGGTATTAAGAAGTGAGTCAGGCTTCTCCTTTCTTCTTACACGATTGGACACCAGAGGCTGACAAAAACCATTTTGAATCAAAGGAGGCCCAGTTTCTCCAATTATTTTGTGATTGTTTTCTTACAGGCAATCTCTCCAATGTTAACAGTCTTCCTTCTATGTCTCCAGCTGCTGCCCCCAGCCCATACCTCCCCTTTTCTGAGTTTTGCAGTGAGCCAACCGCAGGAGGTGGCTCAGACACGACTATAAGCTCGGCTGATATCTGAGCTGTGTTACTGAAGGCTGCTCCAGAAAAAGGAGGCAAAGAGCAGATCCTCTGAGCCCTTAAACGAGGGAAATTACACATTCTGCACTCCTAAGAGCACATGGGACACAAGACTCTCACATGTGTCAAAACAACCAATCTAGCCATCAATCTTTTTCTGCAAGGCTCGTCCAACTGCCCATTTGCCACACACCCCTAAAGTGCAATTCTCCTGATGTTATAAAACCATCTGAGCTAAAACACCAGAAAGACAAATGAAATATTACAGGCAGTAACACCTCATTCCTGCAAAACAAGCAGGTTTTACGGGTATGGACATTTCGCAGTGGTACAGAGCAAGCTGCAGCCCACCCTCTGCACTAGGCAGTCAGAGCTTCTGCACTACTTTCCCTGCAGGAGTGCAGTAACAACACAATATGAAGGACAAAAGAGTGATTAAGAAAACATTCTGAATTTGGAATCAGATGAAACCTCAGACAAAACCAGCACTAAAGACACCTCCAGAATCATTCACTGCTGCCTTTTTGGCCAAGGAGAGTGGTGCAAAGCCAGCCCCTTCAACACGTCCTCCTGTCTGTGCAAGACCAGCTCTGCTGCTGGGAGAGAAGGTCACAGCCCCCCTTGCCTGCTCCTCCACCTCCTGCAGAGCTCCTAGTGTTGCTTTCAGCTGAGGCCTTCCAGAGGGCTGTTAGTCTGTTCAAGCCTTTCTGCCTGAGCATAGAAATTCTTTGTGTCCTTTCTCCTGCGCAATACTGCCCTGCTGCATCTGGGTCCATGAAGAGTCCCTCTCCCTGTGCCCACCACAAGCATTCTACCAAACTTCTGTACACTGATAGCTCCTTGCTTTTGATATAATGAACTTCATGATGTCAAAGAGCAGAGCCTGTTGTGCTGTGTAACAAACCACATGCACAAATTTTGGCAGAGGAGAGAAAACTAAGACCTGACCCTGTTAAATGGAGAGGGCACCAGGATGATGTTTTCTGCACATGAGATTGGCAAATGGCCACAGAGGTCCTGGTCTGCTGCTCTGCATCACTCATTGCGGAATCACCTGGAAAACTCAGCAAGTGTAGGAACTGACAAAGCCCAAAGGAATAAGAAGGGGAATGCCACCTACAAGGGGTTGGTGTTTGCTTAATAGAAAACCCAGAGGGAGATGATACCTATTTACACTACATGGACCTGACCAAGGACCAGTGAACCCAGAGCCAACTTGCAGCCCAGGCATCAGCTGCTCTTCCTCTTGCTGGGTCATTTGGTACCTGGTGGACCAGCCTTCCCCTGGCCAGGCTTTGCAGGCCTCCATTGTTATAGGCTCCTTGAGAGCCCAGTGATATGTGGTCCCCAAACAAGGAGGTCCTGACACATCCTGGGGAAGCAGCAGGGAGGGTGACCAGGGAACACCTCTTCTCCACTGCACCTTCCAGGTCCCATGGGATCTCCACACCAACCTTCGCTTTTTTTTCTTTGGAAAAGGGACATCATTGTCAATGAAGTCTTACAAAGCAATAGAGGGTTTGATATTCAGCAAACTTGGCTACAGCAGAGTTCTGCTGGTCTCATTTCTTTGCTTGCACTCCAGGACACCAGGCAATTCAACTTGCTGCATCATCCTGCAGGTAAGGACATCCCAAAACAGCAGTGCTCTCCACTGTGTGGCTTGCCAGCAGGTATGAAGGCTAGCACCAGGTTTATATGGGGAATACATGCAGGAAACAGAGCAGCCCAGAGACTGCAGGTGAAAACAGGGCCTGTTTTTAACAGGATGCAGAGAAGTGTGACAAATCACTAAGCGTGGTTTTATGGGCTTGTGTGCTTTATTGTGCCATTTTTTTTCTAAGCTCCTGTCTTCAGATGTTGGCAGCAGGTGACAAGCTTGCCAGCCAGTTATAAAGAGACAATCACATGCATACCACCGTGCTGTGAAAAACTAAGATCTTGCTCCTCTTTAAAGCGAAATGACAAAGGAGCTCTGATTTGAGGGCAGAAAGCCCCAAGGAGGAAGGGCCAACATAAGAAATGGCAGTGGCTCAGCAGAAGACACCAACAATTTGCAGTGTTTTCCTTTGGAAGCAGTGAAATGAAGGATAGGAGTGATGACAAACAGAGATAAGGGGAACCTATCAACATTCCTTGTAAAGCATATGGCCCTGTAAATGAGAGTTCACTGCCTGATAGCATCCATTATTGTACATGCTGGATGGTGTGGGACTTTTCAGCAGATGCTGCTGAATCTGCCTCTCCTGCCATGTGTTTTATTATATAGATTACAGCCTTCAAAGTTGTGGGCTGGTTTTCTTTAGATTCAAAGAAGAAACCCACACCACACAATGGCCTGAGCTGTTTTCAAGCTGACTTAAAACTGGCATAAGCCCCCGAGAGCTTCAGCCAGAGCATCCTGCCATTTGTTTACTTCTGAATTTCTCCTCAAATTGTTTAAGACCAAACAAAATTTAAAGAGCACCACACTGAAAATCAGCATCACAATGCTCTGAAACCTGTGTAGCACTTCCAGAAAATTCCCATGCTGTTAGCCTTGGTTTGCAGGAAAAAGTCCCTGCAGCAAAGCCTGTCAGGGACTGAGGGTCTCCACACCACAGAGCCCTTTTCCCATACTTTTCTGTCTGTTGACATTAAGTTCAAAGCCAGGCTGGGAGACCTGTTTTGTCAGATGGGGTGGGTGGCTGATAACCAGCATGTTGGCCCCACACACAGCATCACCAAGTGCTCTGGAAAGAGACAGTGAAGCCTTGTACTCCTTATTTATTTACACAGTAGCTCATGGAGATTTAAATGGAAAAGAAAGTGTTGGGAGCCCAGGGCACAATACACCAAAACTATTCTGGTGCCAAAGACCGAGCAGTTAAGCCTGACAGATCCTGGGTTTCTGTGTGAAGGACAGCTAAACAAGCTGCTTTTTCCCTTTTTTAAATAAGCATCTGTTCCAATTTTGTTGTTATTTTTTAATTGATTTATCAGCAGGCCACCAGAGTGCTAAAGCCTATACGAAACAGTAGCCAGCAATCTGGCAAGGCCACCTTCCATACGCTAGGTGTCACTTTCAAAGTAAACACAGTATCTGTTGAAGTAAAGCTGAGTTTCCTGATAGAAAGCCACCCTTTTGCAGCCACCCCTTGCCTTTCCCAGGAGGTAACAGTTGGGGTTCAGAGCAACCATGCCCTGCTGTGGCTGGCTGAGATGTTTTCACACACTCTCCCAGAGGGGAAGACAGGGGATGGGGAGGAGAGGCAGAAGATGTGCAGCAAAGATGCCCATCTCCCCTAACCACCACTGGCAGGGACAGCACACAGCAGCACAGGCCATCACCAAGGGGAGGGAAACACATCCCAGCTCAGCTGAAATTTTGCTTCCTCCTTGCAGGACCTAGTATGTTAAAATGACTAGACTGCTTTTCGTAATTGATTTCTTGTCTGCTATATATCTCTGTTATGTTACAGCCCACTTAAACACAAGGAAGTTTTGAGGCCTTAATTAGAAAAGATCAAATTAAATATTTTTAAGAACTTTCAAACCCAAGCATATTAAGACGTTGCCAGCATTTTCATTGCAAGCTGAAGCATTTTCCTTTCTAGGAACAACCTCCTTTTTTTTTTCCCCCCACATGTTCCGTATTTACTAAAGTAAGAATTTTTCTCTTAACATTAACAGTTTCTCAAGTTATACTCATCTGTCGCCCATCAGTAGCAGAGCCTGCACAACACTTAACCATGTAACAGAACTCACCGCATGATTTGAAAACACGGTGGAAGTGCCATCCTAAAAATGTGATTGTATAAGGAAAAGACTGAATGAAATATGTAGGAAAAAAATTCCATCATGTCTGCTCTTATTGAAGTAAGAAGAAATCTGAAATTGCTGAAGTAGCCTTTTCAAATACAGCAATGAAATCAGCTTTTCACTGAATCTCCAGATTTTCATTGAAGTGAAATGTTTCTTGAAGAAAAGCAAGAAACCAAGCTGGGTGGAAGATCTGTTTTCCCTCTTTAATTAATCCCTGTCTCAGACTTTGAAGACCTTTCTGCCCACTGTTTTAAAGCAACATCATTTATCTTGAGCACTAGGGATCCATTTAATGGTGTTCACAGTCATTCAGCTCTTTCTGCAAAGTCGGTATCCCCACCCTTGATAAGACTGGCAGATTTCAGTCCAAGCTATAGCTGTTAAATGTCTTCACAAACATCAGTCTGGCCTTGAATGAAAAGAAATCAAGGGAAAACTATAGGAACCTTTGGGTAGGACTGCATGGAACTGAAGGAAAAATTGGAGACAGATTTATATGCTGCTTGATTTCTGTCTTCTTTCAGGGCAGAAGTTACAAGGCTGTTGCAAGGCTGAAATTGCTTTGTCATGTCAGATGAATTGTCAACAAAAAGCTCTTGGCTACTCCTTAGATATAAGAGTTACTTTCTGCAAAGCTTTCAGATCCAAGCTTCTAAGCAAATTATCTACTTATTTCAGTAGGAAATAAAAAATTAAAGTCATAAAAATGTCCTGTTAGTCAGGACTTTAAGTTTAGGGTGAGAATGTGTTTCATAAAAGAAAATATCCCAAACAGTGAACATTCACCGTTTAGAAGTAGCACTGTATCATTAGCTGCCCTCTTAGTATAGCAATTTTCCCATTAAATGCAAGCTTTTGGTTGAAAAACCAAGCATGCAAACATAGTACCTTGACTTCATAAGGTATGGCACAAATTAAGAGGAGCCTTTAACACTGAATATGCAACTCCTATCACAGTTGTGTCCAGAAAACCATATTTCATATATGCAAGACTGTTAGAGCTACCTTGAAGAAGTGATAATTTGGTAAATTATTTGCTTCTGGCTTTGAATGGTAAATACCATTAGAAATAGATATGGCTCAATAGCTCCTGTAAAAACTTCTTTTTCTTGGACTTATACTACAACTAGATTTAGCACAGCCAATCTGATTCTGAAAGTGAGGGTTAAAGAGATTATTTTTACCCTGTGTAATGCAGTTTTACTGGTAATGAAAGCTGATTAGAAAAATATAATCAAACCCCTGTTTTGTTGAATATTTTATAGGTATCATAAAAGGTATATCTCCCACTGTGTTTCTAAGGACTTATTTCAGAAGTAATATTTTAGTGTTTTATCAAAAAGAGTTGGATGGATTTTTTTTTTCAGCTGGGTGTTGAATGCCAATGCTCGCTACTCATCTTCTTCCAAACATTTGAGTTAAATAGACATAAAACAGAATACTCCAGATAAAGCCTCAATCCAATGCAATTTAACGCCAGGTTCACTCTGGTTTTAACTTGATCCTTACACTGCAACCTGGCCAAAACACATAACGGACAAGAGAGGGAGCTCTTTTGCTGCATCTTCTCTGCAGAAGTGCGCTTGGTTTCCTTAAAATTCAGGGCCGTTTCCAGGATTTCATAACACAGGAAACAGAAGTTATGCGCTCCTCAGAGGATTAGATATTAAGCAACGCTGTTACCAAAAAAACAAAACAAAAGCAAGCAAACAAGCTCCATTTGCCTTCTCTTCCAAACAAATAGCGACTCCCTAAAAGTCACCTTTCATACTGTGCTGGAGGGTTTCCCCCTCACACCCTCCCTCTTTCTAAAGGGTAGAGGCTGGCCAAAAAAAATCTTTTATAAGGTTTTATTACAGAAATGGAGAAACATACAGGGCTCTTTTTCCCTGACCGCTCCTGAATTGCCCAACTATATGGTAAACACGTTTCTGCTCTGTCACATTACTCCACTGCATTCCCCAAGCTTTACCTTCCCTGGGCTCCAAGCAGTGCATACATTACACCAATAAAGATCAGATTACAAAAACCAGGCATCTTAATCCACTAAAGCTGTGGAGCTTTAGCAGGCCAGTTACCTGGGGCTCTGATGCTCTATATGCTCCCGTAAGTGAGCCACATCAGCATGTTCCCCCACTGCAAGCCCAGCCAGGACCAAGACTTGAGCTCCAGCAGCATGATGGTGGGGATGGGATGAGCTCAGCTCAGGCAACGCACGGTATCGTTGGCATGCCAGACCTTGGCGGAGGAAACTAGCAAGTGTCTGCTGCTGGCTGTCTTTGGGAAGGCACACCACCGCTGCTACCCAAAAGAGGGCAGCCCGGGAGCACTGATGCCCCATATTTCCCATCTGGCACCTCTTCAATTTTGGGAAAAACAGTAGTAATTATAAATCGAACAAACAAATGAAGGATGAGCAGGGCTGGTGAGCAAGCAGATATGTGCTGGGAAGGGTGTGAGGGAACACGAGTTGGGCCTTCCCAAACCCGGACACATCACCACCGTCTATCACAGCATCCAACTGCAAACTCAGACCCCACTCTTCCAGCAACAGGCTGCATCACAGTGAGGAAAGGATCAGGCTCTTGAATGGCAGATGCACTGTCCAAACCCAATGAAATCAGTAAGCATTTATCTGACATTCGCCAACACCCAGCGGGCCATTTAGGCATGAACTTCATACTAGGTTTTAAACTGAGACATGTTTGCTTAACAGACACAGACAGCAAACCCTAAGCTCGGAGTGAGGATGTGAATTTTAAAAACATCATTCAGATCTCAGGAAAACTGCATCAGTTGCCTCATCCATGTCTGTGCCTACTTAAACTCCCTCCTCACAGACAACCCCACCCAGAGATGGCTGCTGTCCCAAGAAGTGCTTTACCTCAGCGCAGCTTGTATTTTGAAGAGGCAGACTGCAAGCTGTACTCATATTCCTGTTCTGTTTCAGTTTTTTTTTTTCCTCTTTCCTAAGTGTACCATTTGGTGAATGTTTGACTAAAAAACAGCAGACACCTATTCCCCAGAAACTCCTGAGATGGCAAGCTGCACTGTAAACAAACCTGATCTTTGCTGGAATCAAACATTAATGATGCTTCTTGTGTGTCTGTGCAGAAATGGACTGGTGACCACAATCTACTCTATTTTTCTTTCTGTGACATAAAATAGTGCTCAGACCTCATAAATACTGACCTCTCTCCACTCTTTGACTGGAACTTGGCAGTTCTGCTCCTTGTGGAGCAAAGTCAGAGCCAGGAGATCCCTGAGCAAGGCAGAACTGCTCATGCTTGCAGGGTCATGCTGTTCAGCTGGGGGCTACTCTGTGGTCTGTGCCCAAGCACACTCCTCAAGGGCATCCAGGAGGGACCAAGTGATGGAGTGAGAGCGTGGCACTTACTTTAGCATTAAATTACTGAGAATAATAGACCCTTTTGCATTAGGGTTCTTGGAAGACAGTAGAAGAGTAAGAAGATAGAGGTTTCTTCACACATAAGGAGACCAGAGGATGGAGGATGAGAAGTGCTACAACAAAAGTAAATGTTTAGGATGATGGCTGCATTCACCATAGTCCAGTTTTGCACAACACCGAGGCCTCAGCTCCAGCAATTTTAAAATGGACAATTCACATAGATGCATTTATGAAATGCTGTTTGGACACTGCAATGTGTAGGAGCATCCAAACACCCAAGGCAACAAGCCTCTCCCTATGAGTAAGTTTGGGCAAAACAGAAGAAAAATCCTGAGGCCTGGCAAACCAAAATGTGTATACAGGGAGGTGAGCCCAAACCAAACAACCAAGGATCATGAGCACTGATACAAAGGATATATACTTCATCACAGCTATTCCCAGAGAGAGATTTTTCTGTTCTTGTTTGAGGTCAGGATGCGTACAAAAACAAACCAGCATATGTAACCGATTACAACAAACACAAGGGAAGGGTGTGGGCAGCTACCAAAAGCCAAGAAGTGTAGGATGTCACAAGCAAACGTAGAGCCTGGTGGACCCATAACACTTCTCCAAGCAGAGGTAAAGCCTTTCCTGCACAGAGACAATGGTAATCTTGGACCATTCTTAATGTTTGTCAAAGGATCTGGCACTGCATGAAACATAAGTGAAGTTCCTGCTCCCAAGGCTGAACTATTAAGTATTGTGACATGTTTAGGCGGCCAATACAATAGAACACAGATTGGTTATTTATTCAGAGTTTCATGATGAGTATGGAGCAAACCTAAACGCAGAGCTGAAGCCAATGAAATACTTGAGTAACTGCAAATTTGGCCCAACTGACTTTGTTATGCAGATTTCAAGTGCTGTAGTGCAAATTGGTTCCACTCAGACCCGAACACTTCAGGCACTGTCCTGGGCATGTGGGAGAAGCAGAAGGCAAGGGATGACAGGCACTTCAGGCAGAGGACATGTCTAAACAATACATCCCTGGGCAAACACTCCGGTCATTAGATCCAGATGTAACGACCACCATCTCCTCCTCAGACTGTGTTTGCAAGACAAACAGCTAAGTGCACAAGATCCATATGCAAAAGGAACTTTGTTTTCCTGCCTCTTCTGGTAAGTTCTGCCCTTCATTTTTTGCCACTTCTTATTCACCATCTGTTTTATTTTAATCTGAGATGTTATTCTTCACTACAGGACAAGGCCTGAGGAATGTCAAAAAGGCCATGTCCCAGAAGTACATAGACTGGTAGTGAACACATTATCCTTCCTATGTACCATCAGGGGGTGCAAGGGAAGGCAAGGTTTCTTCCACCTCCTCCATAGACTGCTGCTCTGCTGAAGGGATCACCTTCCACCACCATGGAAGGGATGGAGAGAGATAAGAGGAAGAGCCTCAGTCCCACCTCTTGCTGGCTGCACAGCTCCCATTCGGTAGAGGACATAGCACCCGTTGTTGTTCTTCAAAATGTTTGTAGTCTGTAGGCTCTTTATTTCCAATTATTTCCATCAGTGCTGGAACTGGAAGCTGAGGGTCCTGTAGACTTCTATTTTGTGACTGGTTAAAGCTTGTTTATTTCTCATATTTTGCAAATTCTCTGTTCTGTATAGATTTTCTGATACCAAACAATGCAATGCTGTGGTCAGAGCACTCTGAAAATGGCCCTTTTTTCCATTTCTACTCACCTGCTTTGGTGAAGCTTCAAGAACATGGTTATCTTCAAGATCCACCCCATGTGTCAGATATGGTTGAGGATGGCTGAAGGGTCAAACCTGCAGATGCAGAGACTTGGACAGGCACAGACTACTCTGCATCTGCTTGAAAAAGACAAAAGTGTGTGGCATGTCTCTGCAAAAAGGAAAAACATTCATAAACCCCTCTTCTCCCATCTCTGCTTCTCTGTCTTCAAGATCAGTTACAACAAAGGCACTATTGCCCATGAGGTTTCTCATAATCAGGTTTCTGTCTCTGGAAGGCATCATTTTTCCACAGAGTACTGGCTGAAATCCAAAGCACAAATTATGAGATCCATATGAGGGAAGCAGATGTTTCTAGGCAATGTTTATGGGGAAGAGAAAACCTTCGGGGAGACATTGAATTACATTTTCTTTAAAGCAAATACTTAAACTGTACAATAAATATCCAAAATATGAAGCATGAGAATAAGGAGATAGAGACAAAGGTGTATGTATCTTTGTTAAAAAAAGGTTTAAAAGCATTTACATAGATCACATGCTTTTTAGTGAACTTGATACATTTGGAAAGTTCTATGGGACTCAGGAAGCCCCTCTGATCAGTGAGGCTACAGTAGGAAGCATAACATCTTCAGCTATGCTTCCTGGAGCTGTACAAAGCTGCCCCAATTCCCTAGACTTCACCAGCCCATCCCTGCAGTTGCTGACCTTACACCAGCAATTCCAAGACCAAAAGGGAAGAAACCTCTTATGAGCAGCTTGTTCCCGTTTCAGGGAAAGATGCTTTCTTTGCAGCACTGGTTTAGTGCAGTCACAAGTTACCTCTCAGACAAGCTTGGAAGAAGTCTCAGGCAGGGTATTTCCTGAACTCTATCAGGATGGCTATTTTCTTGCAGTGCAGTGTCTGAGGCTAGTAACTGAGCTCTAAGTGAGGGAAATGGAGCAAGCTCCTTTAACCATTTGTTTTGTAGTTCCCATTATTCTTCCCATTAGTTAAAATGAAGCTGTACATCAGCATTTTTTACCAGGGAAGAAACTAACTGCATAGGAAGAGCATTCAGCTCCTGAAGCACAGTCAACATTTGCCAGCTGAGGAGCAGATGGCTGGCACCCATTTACACAGTAGCCCTGCAGTCTCATTTGAGAGGTCATTTTGGCTTCAGAAGCCATTTCTGCTTTGGAGAGCTGATTCTTTATGTAGATACTGGGCCCACACTTCAAATGATGCATTCATCATTTTCCACTCAGAAAGATGACATGAGGAACTGACAGAGCTTAATAGAAGCAGTCTTTGATGCACTGCACTTGAGTCTTCATTTTCTACACTATTAACTGAATGTTACTGTACTGGTCTCAGTCTCCTCCTAAGCCCAAAGTAAATAGATGTCATTGCATACTTGGTTAACTTCACAACCAATGAAGAAGAAAACATTCAGAAGTCATTGTCTATGTTATCCAGAAGAGCAGAACCTTTTCAGCTCCACACACTGGAAAATATCTGTGTAATATGGTTACTGGAGAGGGGCTCAAACTGTCAGGTAACTCCACAGGGCACTATCAGCGTCTCACCAGCATTTTCAGCTGTCAGACAGTGATAGTGCCTGGGGCTGGCTCTGAGGCAACCACGTTTAGACCACATACAACAGAGCGAACCTGCAACCTGGATAAAATGTTCACAGACATGTCAATGATGACTTCTTTTAAAATAAAGTGAGAGGATAAGGGGTTTTCAAAGTAGTTTGTTTTTCAGAGTCAACATGCTTATTTTTAGCAACTTGTGTGCTCCAGAAGTGTTCCTAGGTGCTGCAATACGATAGTGTACAGCTGGATGTGGCAGCTCAGCTAGAAGACTAGTTAATAGGTCAGTGTGGCAGGTAATGTTTTATGTGTTAATAAATCAAGACCAACAAGAAGCAAGCAAATCATCAGAAATTATTCTGAGTCCAACTCAGCCTAAGTACTTTCAGAGAACCATGGGAGAAACCCTTCATAGAAGTAGTAATTCTATCTTCTATAAGCACAGCTTAGAATTCATATTGCCAGACACCTGGAATGAAGTGGGATCCTTCTTGATCACTGTTTCGTATATTATTTCTCGCTGTTTCTTAACATTGATCTAATATATGGGTCTTCCTACTCAAGTTAAGGAGAAGTGCACCTATGTCTATTAAGGTCTTGCTAGCGACATATTCTGATGATTCTCCAGGGTCACTACATTCTTAACAAGTACAGGTTTACACTACTGTTGCTGAAGATCCAGCAGTTACTGCTTACCTATATCAGTTATGTTGTACAGAAAGCTGCAAATGAAACAGGAGCATAACATACAATGAGAGAAGTCAAAATTGTTTTGCAATGCACTATTTCACTGTAGAAAGCAGTTAATTTACGTTTACAACATGGAAAATTGGATGCATTTTCAAGGGAGCATACAGATTCTGCTGATCTCTGACAAATGGTTTGAAACATGAAGATGTGAAACACCTATGGGGAAACCCGCTGTCTTCTCACACTTGCCTTCTTCACCCACCACTGTTCCATGTGCCTTTACACACAGCACCAGGAAGTGATCAGTCTTTTTCCTGGCATTACAAAAGCAAATAATCTTTTCCCTAACATCAGCCAAGTCACCTGTTAGCTCACAGTTAGTGTATTTCCCTGCTTTACTGGTATACCCTCCTTATCCCACTATTTCAGTCCTGATTGGATAGCAGCACTGCCCTCCCACCCCCGTCCTCTCCTGCTTCATTCACTATTCTCCAGAGTGCCACCAATCTGCCTTTAAAATTATTCAGAGGGATTTAGCTTCAAATCTCCAGGCCTAGATTTTGCTCCCCAGGCACCATCCCAAGGGAATGCTGTGAAACGTAATTTAGCCATAAAACCTGCAAAGCTGTAGCACATAGACACTGAGTCCACTAAAACTTCTGGGGTAAGATTACATTTTGTGCACACACACTTTTTTCCTTTGTATTCTTGCAAAAAGCAGCTACTGGTGAAGCTGCTGTAAATCCATGCTATCCCAGGAAATACTGGTTTTCCTATTAAGTATAGCTCCTCTAGCTGGTGAAGAATGATTATATAATACTTTACATGGTATTTTGGCAATTTTAATTTCTTTTGAGAGCATGGATTTGTTCACTTCAGACATGTCAGGGATTCCCTTTAACCTCAGAAGAGATCTTAATTGAGCCTGCAAAGATTCAATGAATAATTTCAATAAGAGATAGTTTCTTTTTCAGAGACAAATAGAAAAGGGTCTAAAACTTTTAAACCAGTTTTTAGATGAGCTCACTCTAAGTGGTAGCTTTGGAAACAGTACAAGAGTATCAAACATTTTTCCCCTTCCTTGGCTCCCCATTATGTTTAGAGAGGGCTTTCAGTGAGGCCCAGCAGAAAGAATAAATGTGCAGAGGCAAAGAAAATAGAACCACAAACAAAAGTCCAGTGAACAAATGAACCACAGAGTCATAAGGGCAGAAATGACTATGAGGTTTGGGAAGAGATGTGTTGTTATTAATGGAGCAGAACTGGAAGCTGCAGTGGCAGATGGAGTTAACTGGCTGCTATTCACAAATGGGCATCACCCTTTTCTCCATCCCTCTGATGCTCAGTAGCAGAATATTATTTCCACCAGCAGCAAATCCTATCTTTCAACAGGAACTAACTTCCATACACTGAGGGAAACCAGGAAGGACATACGTGAATTTGGCATGCAAGGGGAGGTATCTCGTAGTCCATGCCCAAGACCTACTCTCCAGCACTGCAAACCACCAGAATAAACTGCACTAAAAGCTCCAGCTTGTAGAGAACTGGTAATGATTCATTATCACAGAATCACAGAGACACACACTATCAAAACTGAGAGCAGCTCGTTTGGATTAGTAGCAGGGAGAGCCAGTAGACCATTGCTGACAGTCACCCTGAGGGTCTGCTCTGCTCCTGTCTCCCCAGGGCACAGGCTGTAAGGGTTTTGTTTTCAGTTCTAGGATAAAATGACTTCTGCTAGACTGCTGTAAACCTATCCTGCTCAAGGACATCTTGTTTGTGTTAATCCTGTAGATTAAGCACACATCTTTTCAGTTGCGGCTTTGCAGCTATTGTTACCAGTAAACCCCTTACAAGGCTTGTGGGCCAACATACATTAACTTCGAGGCTGTCATTGGAATAGCACAAAGGAGTAAAAGCCTCCAAGAATCATGAGAACTGACTCTCAAACCAAATACTCTATGTTAAAAAAATAGGTTGGAAGAGAATTGCCTCCTGTGATCTTCTCTGCACTGAAGTATCTCAGCTGCTACTGACAACAGGAGACACCAAAGCTGAAGCTTGCGCAAATACAATGGCCCAGACTACACAGCAAGGGGAGCCCAGCAAGAGCTGGATCCTGAATGGTTCTGAGGCAAGGCTGCTGCTTGGGCTCAAGCCCACTGAGCAGTCCCAGTGGGATGGTCACACCAGAGATAGCAAAAGTCAGGATTTCCAATAACGTGCGGAGGCACAACCTCCCCTCCTGCATTTGGCTTAGTCACACCAGGGTCTTGGCTGAGCTTGCAAGTGTACATTAAGTCATCACTCAAGCACCACGCATTTGTTGGCTTGCTGCTAGTTATGGATGGCATTACCTGTAAAACATTCACAGAAGTTTCCATGTGGGTAGAAAAGCATAAATAACTATGTATTAAGGGATAATTTTATTTGTACAAATATACAGGAAATTAAGAACAGCTGGACTCTAAAATACTTCTTTGTATATATACATGGTTTTGGTATGAGTTCCATCAATTCCCTCCACTTCACTGTTCAGCAAAGCCTCAGTACCAAAGAACTGGCTTTTAGTGGGTGTTTTCTTGGAATCAAAGCTAGTTAAAGCATTCTTGCTAACACCAGGATTCTCACAGGCTTTGCTCATTTCACTTTTTTAGACAGTTAATTCACTTTACAAACAGCCTCAGATATTTTCAAAAGAGCAATAAATCATGCAACAGATTTATGCAAGAGCCTGTTTCTGCATCTCATGTTTATCCTGTAGCTTAGGCTCTCATTAAGCAAGAATCAGAAGCACCTCACCAAGTACAGTTGATCTCCGGCTAACAGAGAGCCTGAAACCCTATGTTAGCTCAGGACAGAGTGTTTCAGAACCTCACATTTACTCGTCTCGTGGGACTGTGTGCATCTTTAACATATCAGAGCACCCTGCCTGCTGGATGCACCTTTTGTGAATGCTGCACAGAAACATGAAAAAATAAACCCAAACTTTAAGCCTTGCATCTAGTGCAGTGATGGTGCTGGGACACTTGAAGTTTCAACAAGGTCACGTTCTGCACTCAGAGAAGAAATTCCACTGTCTGGGTATTTCAGATCATCTACTGCAAATATTTCTGGACTCCCGAGACTGGGAAGTCCATGTTTTCCTTGCTAATAGAGCCTAACCCCCACCAGAGAGGACTCGATCCTACAACTGCCATTCCAGGATTTTCAAACAGATTTGGCCACATTCCAAAAATATGGAAAAGAGTTTTGGATGCCATCAAACCAGGGATGTTTTGGAATGTGCTAATTCCCAGCAGAAAGTGGCCAGGTTTGGCACCCAGTGACTAATGAAGCTGTCATACACCACTCCTTCCTGCTGTTTAATAATGCTTTCGAAAGAGCCCTTTATGGAGATGAATAGTATAGTACTAGTGCAGCTGAGGAACTGGCATGCTGTCAATGAAAACGGAGGCCAGTTTACTAGGCATGGCACTGTATTTTTCATTATACTTCACAAAGACTTGTTATTAACTGAAAATGAATTCATCATCAGGGATAGATATTATTTAATAAATAGTTCAGTACTGTTTTGAGACTTTATTCCAATAGCCAGGTCTCATTATAGCAGCAAAACTACCCATTACTCTAGATGTTGATACAATCTTCACTATTAGATCCTGAATTTCAGGGGATTATATTAGCCCTACCAGCAAAATTGAGTTGGAAATGCAGTTCATTCTTTCCACTTTCTCCTCAGTGATGCATGTATAGCATACAGTTAATAACAGTGGCGATTCAGCCAACTCAATGATGAAAGCAGAAACGCAGCAGTTCCTATGTTCAGATCCAGGTCTCAGTTTCTACTCAGTGGAGTGAGGTAATCAAATTATACATGTGATTTTTATATTCCTCAATTGACTCATTGGTCACCTCAGGTAATTGTAGGGCCCAGCAATATTACAGCTGTGCAGAACATTCTTATCAAACATTAGTCCTAGCCTGTAAAAACTTACTGGATGTTTTTTCTACCCAGGTGGAAGTCTGTAAGACTGCTACCTCAGTGCTGTATCCTGGTCTGTCTCAGGAGAGTTCATCTGTTTATGAACTCTTGGGGGCCTTCAGCAGCAGTGTTGAGATGTAATACACCTCTACTCCCTTCTACTCTTGCTGTGAGATGCTGAGCACCTGAGAAAATCAAATACTCTCCATAGCCTTACAAGTAATCTTCACCACATGCTTTCAGATGTAAAGCAGGGAGACAAGAGACTGATATATCTTATCAGCTCTCCACAGAGTTCCATCAGCATCAGCCAGAGCCCAAGATGTGTCCAAATGGGTTGCAGTGTGTGCATTTGAAAACAGCTGGCTTTCAGAGCTGTAGCAAGAGATCATAAGCCTTATCTGTGCAGGGAAGTTTAGATAAATTAGGGCTATCATCTTACTTTAGAGTGCCTTGAGTTTGCACAAAACCTTCTTTGGCTGTTTTGAGCATTTGCCAACATTAGAGGTGGTATTACATAGATCTAGCTTGTCATTTTGCTATTCTGTGATGGAGGAAAACACCTCAGACCACTTTAAATCAGTGTAACCTATGTAGTTCTGCATTTAGAGAGTTAACTACTGAATGATCCAGGGGAGCACCTCATCTTGCACAAAGCTTCACTCCAGTATTTCTTCTTATGCATTCCCTTATCCTTGTTGAAAGGTGCAGAGTTGAAGGACTAGGAGTTAGCTAGTAGGCCCATCTGTACTGCCATTTTTAAACTGCTGGTATCCTAGAACCTGCTAGAACCAGGGGGTTTATTTGTTTGGGGTTTTTTTGTTATTTTTTTATTTCTGGAGGGGAGGGATGGATGTGTTTGTTTTTTTTTTTTAAGTGGTCTGGAATCAAAGCACAGGACCATTTTGCAATTTCCATCATGTATTGAAGCCTTCAGGCTTCACAAAAGGCCAGAAAACAAAAATACAACTATTATTTTGTTTACTGTAAGGCGTCAAAATGCTTTGTGCATTAGGGAAAACAGTCTAGAGAATATCCTTTCAATTGGCTAGTCCACAGAGTAGATCATAAAAACAAATGAGAACCAATAACATCAAACCCCAATAGCCAGACACCCAACTCTATATATTATCTACCACCATCCCTGCACCACAGTCCATTAAATGTCCCAGTTTATAACATGAACATTTCCCAACATTATATGGTGTGTAGACAACGCCTTAATAAAAAGCCCTGGCTTGTGGAAATACCCCATCCCATTTGCACAGACCATATCTCTATTTATTCATGATCCCAGTACATCTTTTTGGCAACCAGAACAGTGTCTTACATGGATAAGTAATATATGGAAAGCATCCATAAATCTTCAATTGTCTCTAATGCAGCCAACAGCTGGAAACACACAGAGAAGCCAGCTCAAGAGAGACCACCAGCAAGTGCTGCCTGCCAGAATTTCAGGGTTGTTGATGTAGTGATCTCAGCACCCACAAACTAAACAGGGTGCTGCTGGGTAAAACATTCCCTAGAGGCTTGTGGGCACTGCTAAACACAGCAATTTACCTGCATAAGCATTCTTCCCTTTTTCACCAGCACCAAGTCACCCAGTGCAATGGTGGATGACACTGCCATTGCAGGTGCTGTCTTTGGACTGAAGGGTTACCCTTTGATTGCTCCAGGGTGTAACACACTGGTCGTTAGGGTGCTGTGTTAGGTTCTGCTCTGTCTGAATTTCAATAGTATGATTTGGAAGGGAAAAATTTATGTTAGCAGTATCATAACTGCTAATCATATGAATTGCAACACAATACTCATGCAATATTCTGATACACAAAGCTCTACTCTGTAACAAATCTTCACAGAAGGTGTAGTCATTTTACTCTTACAGCTGCTAGACTTAGCTGACATAAGATTATTATAATTTCATCTGAGGAAAATGCACCAAGGAAACAGCATAATGCATATTATACTCTGAGGTAGCCTAGAAAAAAAAATTGTGGCTGATTATTGCTTCTAACAAAGCTTGGCTGGGATATTTGAAACAGGATCCATGCACTTCAGTGCATTAGTTTTAGATCTAAGCTTTCCATTGGAAGTTGTGCAAGCAAGCTTAAAGGTGTCTGCTATTTTGTAAGAGCCACAAAACAAATTAACAAGCATATGCAGTCTTGTGGGTAGTTGGAGAGCATACTAAAAGCCAAAGGTGGATTTTGACCAACAGCTATGCATGAGTAACCACAAGAAATTAAAAAGCAAGGAAATCCTTCTATATTTCTCAGTCTCAAACCCACTGTCACCACTACCATAAGCTCCTCTGCTAAGGAGAAATGCCTGAGAAGTCCATCTGACCTGCTCCCTGCTTGTCCCACAAAGTACTGGAGCCAGTAACAGCAGTATCACATATTTCACTGCAAGGTCCCCATGAACATTAAATTGCAAAACTGAGGACCAGAGAGCTCCATTTCACACAGGAGCAAGATTGAAGCATAGAGGTTTCAGTCCTTGCTATTAAGCAGGTTTTATAATGACCCAAGATAAACATGAAACTGTGAGTTGCCTTGGATCTACTTGGCCTTGTTTCATACCAAGACAAAAGTCCAGGTAGCTTCAAGTATATTTTTTTCCTAAGTGGTTTTTCAGCTCCTCCAAGAGCTTGACAAAACAAAATGGAAATAAACTCTCAAAAAAAGCAAGTTGAAACTTCATGTTGGAGCCATGGGCAGAGTTACAAGCAGAGTTCAAAGGCTGCCTGCATAATGGGAGGTGACGATATGTCCCAGGCTTTAAGGGCAACAAGACTTCACTATCCCACCACTGTGCTCTGTGGGAACCAATGAGCCTATATCAGACATCTTTCCTATCCAAAAATTATGTTGTCTTGCAGTCTCTGATCAGACAAGGATACTGTTAGAGAGGGTACTGCTACAGTGCTACTAGAAGGATGAAACCTGCCCCCCAGCCAACACCAGACCTACATTTAGTAGTATGCAATGGACTGTGCCTTCAGGTGGAGTAAATTGGTATTGCTGCGTGGGACCCTGGAGAGTCACATTATACCACCCAAGGGTTGACCTATTCATTAAAGTGATTCTGTGTACTGCCAGTGCTTCGCAGAACAGCTATAAGTGTTTTTTACTAAGAGCATGCTTGTTATTTTTCCTAGAAGATCATTGCTTTCAACTTTAGACCTTCCTAATCCCCTGACAGATGCTTTAACCACAAATTAGCTTTCATGCCGCAAGACATGCAAGTGACCACCAATTTCAGTTTCATCCCTAGAGTTTACATCATGGGCTGTTTGCCCACATTGGAAAGAGTGCCTGACATCAGGATTAAATCAACTTCAAGGACTTCAGTAGCTGGCAAGTCAGCTGTGCTTCCCTTTTCCACCAGTTTGTCAGATCCAGTTAAAATCCCACCCTCTTCCCCTTATGAATTGTATCCTGCCCATAGATACACTTACAAGGTGCCTAGCTTTTAAACCTTGAGTGCTAGTTAGCTTATGTTGGATGGAACAAAGCAAAGGAAGGAGAAGTAGCCCTAAACATTTGGATGAAGAAATGGTTAATTTCTTAATTTTTTCTTAATTTTTTCTTAACTTCCCATGACAAAATCAAGTCCATGTTAGAGAAAGACAAGTTAATTCCATATCAAGGTAGATCTTCATTTCCAGAAAAGGGAATTGCTTTCCTGGTGAATAGCTACAGTTCTAGTATCATTGTTTTACAGACTTCAGGTGTCACACAATTATAGCTTATAATGAAACTGAACACCATCCTACACATTACATATAGAGAAGAATTGTAAATTGATAAAAGTGCAAGTAACAGAAAAGTTGATAAAATTATAAACACTGAGCAACAGGTCATCAGATGTTTTTCATCCTGGTGATCTAAGGGTACTTACAGCAGTTTAGCCATGTGCAGTCCCAAGCAGTTGGATGTTACAGCCTGTGCAGCCCTGTTGATGAGCTGGACTTGGATTTAACTTCACAAAAGTCAGCAGGTACAGCCCAGGGACATAATGCAACACTACCTTACTTCATAACACTTAACATCTAGACATTTCAAAGCATTAAACTGCTCTAATTAACATTGGGCACCTCCTATCTCACATGGGTGGCTCAAGAAGAGAAGTTAAGCCAGGATGGTGGCAGGTGATGTATGTCCCAGCACTGAGTGCTTTGTGCTAATGTGGGTGTTAATGTTAATTTCTATTATGGACAAAAAAGCTGGGTTCTCTCAGGAGTTGCTGAGGGTGTTCAGCCTCCCAGAGGAGATACCAAAGATTCCAGCAAGACACTAAGCCAAATGATAACCAGAAAACTCAACACCTTGTTAGATTATGCTCTTCATTTCAATCTCCAGGGTGACAAGATGACTGGGGCAGAGCTGAAAAGAAACCAGAAGGGCATGCTCATCATTGCACAGAGCCTTCATGCAGATAAAAGCAGGAAAAGTCAGCTGTATTGAAACAAATAGCCATTTTTCCATGCAAATATGTTGACTCCTTAACAGTGTTTCAATTGAGAACTACTGCATGGTGCCTCCTCTTCAGGAAATAATGTGTAAGTTTGTCCCTTAAAAATCCATCCTGGTTTTACAGAAACAACACCATCAGCTAAGAGCAGTTGCTTGAATCAATTGGAGTCTTGCAAGAAATAGGTCTAAGACTGAATGTTGTCTTTCTCAGTGGAGCTGACAGAACAGCTGCCTGTTATTACAGTGCACCCCAGGAAATGCTTAGCTGCCAAAGAGCCCAGAGTCAGCGAGGGATTATCAGCAAACAGAATTCATGCACCTGGGTGTCACACAGCTAGATGTGCCATCTTTGTAGGACGTCCTTCAATGAAACTTCGTTTGCAAAGAAACAAAAACAAACAGAAATGGCTTAATATTGTAATTATGATAAGTGTTTGAGTAATTTTGCATTTTTGCTACTAGATTAAGTGGCAGTAGTTTTTATTTAGTTGCAGTAATCTGTTGAAGGACTTATAAAACTGTCATAAACATGGTGCTCTCTATTGCATATTTAAACTATTCCTAAATAGTGCAGGCTCAATATCACATTAAGCGACCAGAATCCTGATAGCTCTAGAGATGTATAATGCAGAAGGTGCATATGGCTTAATGATTTCATATGCCCAGTGTGACATAAAACACTAATTTCCTTTACTGATACCTTTTGAAGAGCAAAGTTTCTGCTGGGCAGCAGTAGCTCCTCCCACCACTGCATTTGTCCTTCACAGGCATGCTCCTAAGAGCTGCTGGAAAAGTCTCTCTGCTCCTGGGTTGGTGTGTGCTGTGCGGGGGTGACGCCTGGTGCTACCCCTTCACACTCCAACTGCACAGGGAGGACTGGGCAGCAGCAGCCGCAAGGAGCTAAGATGTGCTCCCAGCAACTCCCTCACCCCATTCCCCTAGACAGTATTCCCACTGCCACCAGTTTCAAGTGGGGTCAGGCTTGTATCCCTACCTCACAAAAATACCAGCAGCCATATTAACAGCCTAAGGTTTCTTTTTTGTCATCAGGACAGATGATACACTTCCCACCCAGTAGCAATGGCCTTCTAACAGCCCACTGAGAAGTAATGTACAAGTCTTAGTGTGCACTGGGGATTAGACAGTCCAGGAGAGTTCAGCTGGGGACTTTCTCCTTCTAGTTTTTGTATATATACTTATCATGCCAAGGTAAACAAGTTAGTACAAGAGTCACTGCAATATTTAAGAACTCGATAAATGACTTGAAAATCAGAAGGAGAAACCAGAACTGTAATGGATCTACAATAACAGTACACAGGATTGTTTTGAGAGAACAAAGTGGCTGTGCAATCACAATAATAGCTCAAGGTTTGGAAATGGAAGTTAACAAACAATGCTCTTTATTTTTCTTACACATGAGTTAACTCTAAAGTAGTTTTATTACATTTGTATCATTTCAAGCTTACTATTGTCACAAATTAAGATCTGCTGTCTACTGGATCCTGTTGCTTGCTGCACTACTGAAAAGCCAGGGTTGGAAACAAAGGTCTATATTTTCCTATCCTGCCATCTGCTCCCTCACTACCCTTCTTACTCCATAACCTGCAAGATGCCTCATCTGCTCCCACCTGTTTTATACAATACTTGAAACCTGCCAGAGAACACAGTTCTGGAGTTGCATGGATCAGCTAACCCAGAGGCAACCATCTCCCTGCTATGGGGGTGGGAGACCTCGAGGTCACATGCACATAGGGGGTAACAGCAGTGGAGAGCTGCATACCATTAAAAGTGCATTCACATCTATTGACCTTCCCTGTAAACTCAAACAAGTAAAATGAGTGGTAGCAATTCACAAAACTTCATCAGTCCCATGGGGATGTTACGAGCAGCCTCTTCCCTTCATGAATCCCTAGTGTTCAATTTATTTCCAGTTTTCTTGCCCAGACAAAATATTGAAAAAACAGAAAACTTGAATCTAAAAATAACTGTTCCCCAGTCTCTTAATCCCACTAAGCAATTTCCCAACTGTAACCTCTTCTTCCTTATGCAGTGTAGCATGACTAAAGCAAATGCACTCCAGTGTTCAGATAAAAACAAAAACATACCTTATTTTTATTTCTAAGTCAGACTTAGTTTCAGCTTAACATAGTTGCAATGTACAATTTTCTCCATGTACCTATTGCCCAACTCTTGAAACCAGAAGTGACCATAAATCAAAGAAATAGTTTTTATGGAGTTTTTTCCAATAAAATACCAGAAAGTCAAAATAGATTATTCTGTATGGACACTGTAGAACAAAACCACTGTATCAGTTTTTCTTGTCATCATTTTCAAAGTATAATCACAAGCCATACCATTAATCATTAGATAAAAGCACTCACACATGTAGGCTTTCAGTAGCTTCCCCTCCCCCACCCCCACCCCCGCTTTCTCTCAGGAAGCTTTGTGGGACCAGAAGATTGACAGAGGATCCCAAACTCAAGCAGTGATTATAGGGTGCTGATCTGCACACTGTCTTTCTATTCACTTTTCCATTTCTAGCAACCAGCTGTCTGCATGATGCCTTCAGGAAAGAGCACCAGACTGCACCAGCCAACCTGTTTGCAAACAGCACTGATGAAGACAAGATTTACCTTTTCTGAACCCGTCAGTCCTCTTCACTATTCTGTCACAGAAATAATCTGGAGAGAAAACTCCCTCTGGGGAAGGAAAAAAAAACAAAACAAAACAAAACCAGACCAAACCACATAGACACAAAAAAACCCCAGCCAACCCAAAAACTGTATGGGCTTAAGTTAAGCATTCAATGCTAGATAGAGGATCACCTTTCTGAAATTATTCATGCAATAAAATACAGAAACAGTTGTAAAGGTAGGTGTGAAGCTTACTTTTGCTATTCCAGGACAAACACATAGCTTCATGTCTTGTTGCCTGATGAATTTTTCCTGTATTGCCTGAGGAACTCTGAATATTCTCCCACACATTCTGAGACGCTGGAGATTGAATGTGTTGGAGGTGGCTTATACACAGGTATCCATGGCGCTCTGTGCAAGTGGGATACACAGATTTCAATCTGTGCTATATATAAGGGGTTTGATCATCTGTTTCCAGATGCTTACTCTAGCTTGTAAGATGAAATTGAAAAGCTGTGGTGCTGCTGTTCTAGCATCCTAACAGCAGTCCAGGAGCAGCAGAAGTGGCCTTGGGAAAAATAGTAGCCTATAAAGGGGGGACATAATGCAGAAAACATGTTAGCCAGAGGAGTAGCCACAGATGCCTCACATTTTGGAGAAAAAGGTGGCCTTCCACATTGTTTTTTTCCCCCCTCACTTGGCTTCTTCAAATTGTTTCTGTGGCCATAAACTTTCTGGATTTTTAAGAACTCACCAGGAGAGACACACCAAGCAGCCTAAAGTAAGCTGACACAGGTACTGGCAGCTGACAAGCCACCACAATAGCATCCTGACAGCACAGCTACCTGAGCCATTGTGCTTGAAGCTGTGGTGCCACCCAAGAGCCCATGCCACTGTCTGGTGAGGCGGGCACCCCTAAGTATTGACAGTCATCAAGACCAAAACCTCCATGTACTTGGAGTCACAATGTTGCTGATTCCTGACCTAGTAATCCTCATCTGCCCTCTCTCATTCTGCTTTTGCAGTTGTGTCTACAGCAGATGCTGGCCCCCTTCTAAAGCTGCTAAACCCCAAAAACTTAGTCCTGAAGCTGTTTGGAGAGAATATCATAGCAACTGCAATCCTGGATGTCCTTCCACTAACTTCAACTGGCTTTCCAACACACTAACTCACTTCATGCTACTAGGCAGGAAACATCTGTTTCTCTTTGCTCAACCAAGTTTTCCTTATAAAGTGGTCCTGAATGTACAATTCTGGGTCAGTTTGAGCATATACTACAAGATGAGGTATTTTTAATGTATTGTATAAGTTGGAAGTGAGTTATACTGGAATAACTTCAGGAGGTCCTCCTAGAAATGATTCTCTTAACACACATGGAAGCAATTTATTTCAAAAATAGGAGAATCGAGTCCATTTACACAGTTCAGGGTTTTTTTGAAGGGCCTTTTTCTGCAATATTCCCAAGTAGAGATTAGCCTAGGAATTACTCACTAGTCAGATGCACATTGTGCCTGAGAGCACAATTACTTATGTTTTGATATTGGAGGTTAATTTGCTCTTCTCCCCAGTGGTGAATTTGCCCAACACATACAGAGGCATGTGTCTGGAGGAAGGAAGCCTTTTACTTCAATCAATGATTCACACAAACACACAGACAGTAGGTGACAAGTTGCACTAGATGTCCCTATAGATTTACTTTACCCTATGCTTATAGGTAAGAATAATATATAATCACCATTTTTCGCAGTATTGACACACATTGAATTTTCAAAGAGTGTAAAACGACCATTAAAACATACTTTGAAAAGTAACTTTTAGACTCTTAAACTAGCTAGAGTCTTTAAAAAGAATCAACTAGAAGTGAAACTTGAGTACCAAATTATGTTGTGACCTAGATACATATATATATACTACAGTGAAGTTTCCATTGTTTTTTCACCAACTTAAATACATAAATGACCATGCTTAAATTATCTAAAATTGAAGTGGTTTTTTAGTAGATTCTTTTCAAAGAAAACACCCATTTACCAACTGAATAATTCCTTTTTCTTTATCTCTTAAAGTATCACAAAGCAGCAAGTTCACAGACAGCAACTGAAGATGCTACCAGACTACGTTAAAAACTATTGGGGAAAATAAAACATACTCTGAGGATGTGAAAGTTAAAAGGAGACTATCCTAAAACCAGGCAGTACCCTCGTTTATTAGCGGGATGGGGATTAGGGGTGGGAGAGGAGGAGTAAGGTACTTGCCCACATCACCAGTCAGACCATTTCTGAACCCATGTACAAAATCAGATCATCGCTGTCATTTCCAGAAATGCTTCAGCTTACACAAGTGTTGCTCCTGGAAATGCTTCTAGCATGAAAAGATACATCAGTGCAACAAAAGGCAGGAGTTCAATACCTGTTTTGTGTTCCATTGTGAAGACAAAATTACAGTCACAAGACACTGAATCAAGGGATCTGCAGAAAATATGTCTAAGGCCATATAAGTCCATGCATAGAAAACTGGTACTAATCACAAAGTCAATAGAACTATCTCTTACTATTCAGTATTTAAGATAAAATACTTGTGCATGGCCTCTCTTGCGACCCCTGTACAAGCATGCATTTTACCCTTCTCTTTTCCAAAGTAGACACATGAATACACAGAGGTATCAAGGGAGGAAAAAAAGACAAGACAAAACTCTCAGGTATTTTAAAAGAAAAGTAACACACACACCCCTTCTTCCCTTATCAGAATTTCTCAGTAAACTCATTGCGCTTCATTATCAGGGTTAGTTTTTCAAACTGGTAGAATCTAGCAGTCAGCTCCCCCTGTTGTGGTAATTAAACTTATGTCTATAGAATCATAGAATGGTTTGGGTTGGAAAGGACCTTAAGATCATTTAGTTCCAACCCCCCTGCTATGGGCAGGGACATCTCGCACCAGATCATGTCACTCAAGGTTCTGTCCAATTTGGCCTTGAACACTGCCAGGGATGAAGCATTTACCATTTCTTTGGGCAACCTGTTCCAGTGCCTCACCACACTCACACTCCATCACAGTCCTGTCAATGCCATGGAAACAGAGTGTTTCAAACACCTTTTGGTTAACACAAAAAAGGGAGCAACAAGGTCTTTAATGTACCTTTCCGATTTTCTCTGATCCTTTGGTATTTCTGATTGCACATGGCATATGTGTCTTCCACAAAACTGCCCATGGCAGCTCTGTTTTTTTGGTATTCAGTAACTCCCTCAAACCAAAGCTATTTCTTCTCAGGGTAGACTTAGCTCTGCTATATTCACTCACATACCATTTCTTCAGAAATTGTTAACTCCTACGGTCAAACATATCCCGGTTTAAATTTA